>NW_020450721.1:0-210152 GCF_003343035.1 Apteryx rowi | reverse complement strand
GCACATGCACGCTTCGGGGAAACTTCCAAGCCCGAGCGGCGGCCGTGGGCGGCGCGCCCGCTCCCCGCGGTGTCGCCAGCCCGCCCGAGGGCAGGCAGAGCGGCGGCAGCGGGAGCCCGCGGCCGGGCCCCCCGCGAGAGGGAGCCCCGCGGCCGGGCTCCGCCCTGGCATGCGGGGAGCGTGAGCCGGCGGCGGGGCAGGAGGATGAGAGCGAACGGCAGCGAGCTGAACGACTCCGTCCTCCCGCGGGACCCGCCGGGCGAGGGAGCAGGCGCGGCGCGCCGCCCTCCCTGGGTCACCTCCACCCTGGCCGTCATCCTCATCTTCACCATCGTGGTGGACCTGCTGGGCAACCTCCTGGTGATCCTCTCCGTGTACCGGAACAAGAAGCTGCGGAACGCGGGTAAGAGCCGCCGCCCGCCCCCACCCCCCCCGGCCGGTGTCCCCGCGGCGGGGCAGGCGGCGGCAAAGGGCGCGCTCGGGCGGCGGAGCGCTGCGCCCTCCCGTCTGCGCGTAAAACTTCGCCCGGGCTCCCAACTCCAGGCTGCGCCCTGTCCGGGGCATCGCGGGCTGGCCGTCACAGGCTGTGACAAGTGCCGCGGGCTTCATGTTTCATGCTAAATCGGTGATCGAGCGGGCAGGGGTATTTTTAGCAACTGCCACCGAATCGTGGTGTTATTTTTAGCTCTTGCTCAGTCCCACCTAGCAGAAAAGAAAGAAACCTAGCAAGCCTTATTTAGGAGTGAAATTAAACACGGTACTGGGGGTGCTGCTGTGACATACAGTGTGTGCCTGTGCATGCTAGAGGCTATTCTACAGATTCATTTCCTCTGAGTTAAATAGAAGTGTCTCCAACAGTAAATCCTGTGGTTGGAGCTTCAAATTAAGCCAAACATTAACTTATAGCCATTGCAAGATTCAGAATAAACAAAGACACTCTATTCATTTTCTTTGTTCACTTCCTACTTGCTATTTAGGTCTTTCAGGGATTGGAAACATCCGACAGAGAAACAGATTTAGGCAAGTTCTAAAAAAAGTGTGATTTTGACAGGATAGAATCTGTCGTGGTCTACTGAGTAAATCCCTCTTAGTTTATGGATTATTGGTTTGCCAGACAGGAACTTCTTCAGATTCATTCTGCTTTATCATCTCAGACCAGCTGCTGTGCACGTGTACCAAATCTGTGCACTCAAAACCCCATGCATCTTTCACTGAAAAAAATATGGGAGCATGTGAAGGGAGCTGCCGTGTTAATGAAAGCAGAACTCTCGGGTTTTTTACTCCATGATAATTAAGAGATGTTGCTTTCATTTTTTTTCATGATTAGCTGTCAGATTCTTTGTTTTAACACCACTAACCTCCAATAGTTAGTCATTTAAAACTCATCTGAGAGGCAACTCCAGCCCWGGCTTTGCTATAAACTAGCACAGTAAGACAGCTAGTGTTGGACTCCAGTAAACAGCGCTACGGTTACTTTTCTAAGGTTAAGGCGGGTAATTCAAAAGGATTATGGTTTTTATTTTTATTCAGTCATAGTGGAATGCCAACACACAGGATCAAAATGAAGACAAACTGATTTTTTTTTTCCTTCTGTGATTGCCACTGATCTAAAAGCTATATTCTCCTCTCAGTTTTTTTGATACAAATACTTTCACTAAGGCCGGTAAGGTTATGTAGTGCATCTCCCCAGAATTCAAGTCAGCTCTTGACCACCCTTACTCCATCACATAGATCTTTCTTTTCATCCTGGATTCTTTTGATGAGAAGTTTTTATATGGAGGGMGAAAGGATCCCTCCATATAAAGGAAGAGAATAGGCATATTATTGGGGTTACTCTAGGGGAAAGGGTGATATCTCCTCCCCCTAGTTAATAAAAATACACTTCAGCTCTTCTGTGGGAAGTTCATAATGCAGACATTTCTGGTAACAAGTTTGAACAAAATGTGGTGATTGGTGTGTGTTTTCTGGAAACAACTGAATTACTGAGTTCTCTGTGTGTGTATATTTTCTCTACTGCAGATCTCACATAATCCCTCTTGAATCCCCACACATGCTCACTCTCATTGCATTTCTCATTCTTGCCTTTTCCCTCACAGTGGCTGTTAAGAACTGCAGCAAACTGGCAACAGTTATCTACTACAGCTAGGAGAACAGAGCATTCTTCTGCACTTTTTTCCAGACTGGAACATGAAGTAGATACAGTTCTATTCTCTGAAATCAAGAATTAATTAAAAGTAGTAGGTACTTGGTACATGATGGAAATAGCTTATAGTCCATTTTAGGGAAAAATAGTAAAAGTAACTTTTAAAGTTCTTAARGAGGTAGATTAAGTCTTCTGTCCTCTACAGATAAATCTACGTATTTTTAGTACACAGATAAAAGGAAACTTTGGAAAGAAAATAATAAGCCTCATAAAATGGTATGCAAGCTGTTTTTGACTAATCCCATGAAAAACTACGCTTATGCATAACTCTACTTATGTGAGCAGCACCATTAAACTTGGCATTGCATTCAGAGGGGTTACCCAGGTGAGTAAAATTATGAATAAGTATTTAGAAGATCCTGGCCCAATATCATTGAATATGGGGAGGAAAGAACTTCCTAAACTGTTTTCAATAATTCAGGCTATTTAGGAAGAGATTATTTTGAAAATACTGACTTATACATACAATTCAATTATAATTTGTTAATTATAAAGACAGTTAAAACTTTTTACAGAGCTGTAATAAAGAAACTTCTGATTTTACAACAACTATATTAATAACACTTTGCTGGCACATTTATTGAGGAAAAAAGACACAGGATGAAAATTCCACTGGAAAAGGTCAGGGAGGAACAGAAGATACCTCCTGAAGAAAATGTATCTCACTGAAGACTTCCTTCCTTGCAAAAGAGGACTAACAGATATAAGGAATACTTAACACTTTACCAAAAAGGTGGATTTAGTGGGGGAAAATATCTTGCATCTGTCGTACTCACTCTTATTTAAGTATTTTTGGAAGATAACTACAAATCGAACCTGTGGACTTTTTTATGGTTAAAGTGCATTGGGGCATAGTAGGAAGGCCTAGACACCTTCTCAACAAGTGGTGTAACCTTCCTGACAGTCAGAAGGTTAGTAAAAGACACTGATCAAAGCAGAGGAGTCAGTATCTCAAAGAAGTTTGTCTCAGCAAGCGAGGAGTGTCTGATACTACAGACTCCTTCATAGTCACAGGCGTGGCTTCAGTAGATGCTCTTCTAGACACAGAAGCCGATGATGCAACTGGTAGGATCCTCTTTTATTTAATGTACTTGACTTGTAATAAGTTTCATAGTTATGGTCTATTTTTTAATGGTGACTTTATAATCTAACAGGCACCTGATACCAGTTCAGTCCTGATGCAAACTGCTGCAATTTAATGCTGGTCTACACAAAGACTGAATTTGGTTTATGATGTCTGTGGTCTTTTAACTTTGAACAAAAATTAAAGGGAAACATTCAAGGCATAAGGATTTTAAAACCCATATTTTGACAATATATTCATGCATCTTAAACTTTAAATTGATGCACTCTTTAATAACACTCATCTTAAAAGAAAGGTGTAAATCATTTTAATGTGTTCCATTTTCCATTGCTAATATTCATAGAAGAGAAATAATAAGGTAATTCAACAAAAGTTCCACTCTGAAAAGGTAAAATGACTAGCCTTAGGAAAGGTGGATTAGAGAAATACTTGTAGTTTTTGCAACATCAGGTGAAGTTTTTACTTGTTCATCATTGGATTAGAGCATCTCAGGAAATAGAAAAAAGAGATCGTTAGAAGTGGTTTATGTAATATTACACATTCCTATCACTGATTGTTAGTATCCTTATGCCTTCATTGTTACCCACACCAAGAAAACAATGCATCAAGAACATGGTTAAGGGACCAGTCATAAGTCTTTGTTGTTGACTATAAAGATTAGTTTATCACTTAAGTTAAAATGTAAGGGGAAGAGTCAACACACAACTGCCATTTTGGTCACAGGGGATTTGGGGTACTCAAGGATTGCAGGAGTGGACCCTTCTTAAGGTCAGTGAAGAAAGCTGTCTTGAGCACTATTATCCCGCTTGTTCTTTCTCTTCCTTTTGAAACTGTTCTCTTGGCCCAGTGGGTTGCTTTTTCCTGGCCACTTTATGCAAGCCTGTATGACAGGAGGGGCCTCCAGGAGGCCAGAGGAGAGCCCCATCAGTCTCACCCTCATCTTCTGTGCCTGTCAGAAGGCATCCTCTTGTCTGCTGACACCTGACAGCTCAGGCACTGGTGCCATGCTGGTAACTAGCACCTGCTACCTCAGGGCAGAAAGCTGCATTCACCCACTTCTCACCCATCTCTGTTCTATGCTAGTCTCCTGCACATGGATACATTTGGCTTTTTTGTACTTTTTCCCCAGTTTCCCATGTCCCTGGCCTTCTGTCRCTACAACTCTTGTGCTTTTGTTATTAGTGAAGAAGCCAGACAAGAAGTCTGACATTGCTGAGGCTCCAGGGCCCCAAGAACAGCAAGATACTATTAACTTCAGTAGGACTGCATGCATGCTTAAATTTAAGCATGCATGCAGCTACTTTTGTGAATGAGGCAGCAATGAAAAAGGGAGAAAACTATGTCTATATGCTAAATCTGCCTCAGCTGCACTAGAAACAAACAGGTCTGTAAAGACAGCTCTGAGTACTCAAAAGAATGAGCTTGAAAGTAATCCCTGAGCAAAGCCTGTAAGATCAGTGAACTCACTGCTGGAAGAACTAAGGAGAACAGCTACTTAGTACTATTTTTTTGATGTACTATTAACAAATGCTGGATAGCATTGCAGAATTGGGGGATGGGATATCAGTGAGAACTTTTTGTAGGCTTTTCAAAATTGACTGGTTTTTATTTGTTAAAAATGATATACTTTGAGCAGCATAAGAATCTGGTTGGTGAAGAGTGTTCCTCTTGGTGTATTTTCTAGAATATAAATTTTGAACATAGGATTGGAACCCTCTTTTAATAATCAGATTGAAGATCTCATCAGCCTTTTCAGAATGATTGTTCTTGATGATCTGTTTTGGTTTTTTGTTTTAAAACATTTTTTAATAGAGTATTTAATATTATCCTTTTATCTAATAAATGAAACTCCTATTGTGGATTCAGACTAACAGAAACATTGTTTTTATTACAGGTGATCCTTGGACTTCTTTTTATGTCCAGAGAGAAAATGGGTTGCCTGAGAAATGTGTGACTCAAGGGAGATAACCTACAGAAGATCAAGTTGTAGCAGATAAAGTCAGGGTTCTGATGAAAACTGAGATGTTGATGACAATGAACATTGGTATTTCAGACATGAGTAACTTCAGGTATTAAAAATGGTAAGCCAAATGGGAGAGGGGAAAATGTCTAGTGGATATATTGAACTTTGCCAATTGTTGAACAGAATTGAGCATAAAAATGCATTGTTTTAAATAAAGCTGTTCCTCAGACTGGTTTTGATGAATAATTTACTGAATCAAAAGTTTATTCAAAAACTTGTTTAAATGGCACCGTTCTGTCAATGACCAAAGGTAGAGATGAACACTTCAAATAATACTCCATTTTTTACTAATATGTCTGTCAAACCCAACTACTCCTATTCCTTCCGAAAACTTCTGCATTCTGAAGTCTTTAGAGGCAGTGCTTCTAGTTTGCTCCTGCCAACAGACATTGGTACTGATAGGTTATACTACTTGCTGTGTCTTTTTAGATTATTTTTTGGAGTTCTCCCTTTCTTCATTAAGATTTTCTCATCTTTTCAGGTCTTTTCACTAGCAATTTCCCCTGATCTGCTTCTCCTACTCTCATCCCTTTTCTACTTCTTGTTAGCTGCTTTCCCACCCTGTTACAGCATAGATACTTCACGTGTTTCTAGAACAAGGAATCAGCAGCAAATCTAGTTTTCCCATGACTAAAGTGCTACCAAGAACAGGAATCCAATGTTAATATGACAATGTCCAACCTGTTTGTACAAGGAGGCTTGCTTTCCTAGGGCAGTAAAAATTGTGCAATGTCAATTCAGTGCTATGCATCACAGTTTAGCTTTGCAACTAAAAAGGGGTTGCCACCCTTGCTGTTAGCAGTTTTTTCTTCTACTCGCATTAGTCAGAGCTGTCTCAAATCCTGGATTAACCTTCCACTCCTGAGAAATGATTGCCAGCCTCTTCAGGAGGACAAGTGGTACTAACAGAATTATTTAGCATATAAGAGAACATGTATTTTGTTAATGTTTTAATGTTTGGTTATTTAATGAACAAATAAACATGTATTTAACATGTAGTTAAATAATGCTTGAGACTGTAGTAAAAAATCTGCTATTAAAGAAGTGCTCCTTCAAAATTTAGCCCTTCTGAAGTCTGCAACGATAGGCAGTATTACAATAGAGCAGGATCATCTAGGTTCCTACCTTACATGATTATCTCATTATCCTCTTCCCAGAGGAAGAGGGTAGCTTATTCTCTTCATTTTATAAATGATCTAATACAGTACCAGGTTGCATATAGTTACAGATGCCTTTTGAAGAATAGTTACTATCTTACTGATGATCATAACTATGCAAGATAAGAGTTGCATTTTTACGTACTTGAATTAGGGACTTCGGTTAGATTGGGGTTGGTGGGGGGGGTGCCCCCCCCCCCATCATGGAGGACTTCTAATCTTTTTCCATTGCTCGGGTTCTGGGAAAGTCCTTTAAGACTTCATTCAGACTCTTCAATTATCCCTTACTCCCAAGGTCCCTGTTCTCTGAAACAATATTAATTACAAGCAGCTGCTATCAAGCACTGCTGTGAGTGACCACTGGAGTTTTCCATTCAAATACATTGCAAGCACCTGGCAAGGTATATGGATGGTCCCAGATAAAATATTTTTTTATTTTTCTGTCCCCACCCTTAAACAGGCTATTTCAGCTACTTTTGCTATGTCAGTTGAACAGGTTATGTAATCCAGAAGATGAAGTCTAGTTATTTTTCTGTTTAGACCTGTAGAAAATCTATTCTACATTTTGCCCCAAGTGATGCTGAAATAAAACATCTGTATGCATCTTATCACTTTGGCTTTGCTTTTGGGGTGCGCAGGCAAGGTTAACAAAATTCATTGCTTTTTAGGGAGAAGTTACTAAGCAAATGTACTCTGCCCCCATCCTAAAACAGGCAAGCTCAATGAGCCTAGTAAGGTTACAGCACAACTGTCCAATACTGTGTTAGTCAGCCAGATAAGACATCTTGTCTGCTGACTCTGTAGCTATTGGTCAAGTGATGAATGGCCAGGAGTATGATGTTCAGCCATGAAAATCAGTATCCTGTCAGACCCTAGAAAAGTTTCAGTGGATTTTTTCATTGTTGTTGTTTGCTTTTGAGGGAAGATTCATGAATATTTTCTTCCCGCGTGGTAGTAAGTATGGGCTTAATTTGATTCCTGTCTTCTAGATCGAGCGACAAAAGAAGTTTTCTACTTTTTAATCTTACTTAAAATTAAGGACACATTTATTTCCCTGTCTGTGTTGGGGTGCAAAGAAATGTTTTCATTATCAAGGTGAAAGAGTATTCTTACCCCAATACAGTTCAGGTGTGGACAGCTTCATGTTAGAGATATTGAAAGAAAGGGTCTTCTTTACATGAATTTTCCTCATTAACTACCACTATTTGGCCCTTCAGTCAAACATCACAAACCACTCATGAAGTGATGAACTGCAATGACTTTTTAGCCTCTTTCAGTACTACTCAGATTTTTTTTTTTTTTTCTTGAGTAACAGTATCCACAGGCTTATTTTGGAATACTGGATATCATTGTTGAAAATTTGGGAGTGGTGAATAAGAAGAACCAGTGTTTRCATAAATGTGAATGAACCAGTTATTTCAGTTGTATTTTTTGTTTTGGATGAAGAATTAATAGCCTATAAATAAAAAAAGTCCTAACAGTTTGTCTATTTTGCATTCATATGTTCTGACTTAATTACAGTAATTATTTACATTAAAGATACGTCTTCAGATTATCTCTGGCTGTGTAATACTGGCATCTACTTTCTCTAAGTATTGTAATGCAATTACCTAACATGCAAGTTCACATAATTATGACTTACTAAAGAAACTCAGGTTTTCTCCCACATTTCTATTACCCCCATGTTACATCTCCCAGTCTTTACTGAATCTCTCTGTTGCTGAATCAGCTGTCACTTAGAAAAAAAGACTGACAAGGACCTTCTGGATCAAGTCCAGTCCCCAGGTGTAACAGGCATTCATACAAATCCTTTCAGAATCAGTCTACACCTTGAGATTTTTTTTTTTTCCTTCCGTTCTTATCCAGGTCAAGAAGGTTATTCTCATTGCTTAAACATATTTCAGGTCAGTTTATTATACTCTTTTGCTTTTGTACCACCACTGTCCTTTAGCATAAACTGCTGATCTTACTCAATTCCTAATTGAGTAAACAGTAAAAGCATCTTCTCTTAGGTGTTATTTTGCTAGTCCAAAAAAGTCAAATATCAAACTCTATTAGTCTATTGACAAGATAACCTTTCCCCTTTTGAGATTGGTGCTCTCCCCTTAGGAGTGCCTCAGCTCTAGAACATACCTTCCCTAAAAGCAAAATCCTGGTTGTAGTAAAATCAATAGTAAAACTTTTACCAAGGTCCAGGACAGTCTCCTTTAATTTTTCATAGGTGCAACACTTGCCTAATAATAGGGCTACTATACTGCTAACAGCCTTAAACCCAAAGTGCTGTAGGCAGAGAGGTTTCTACTGTAACTTTACTTCTTGTACCTGACCTCAACTTGAAATCCAAAGACATAGGCTACGTTTATCTCTGTCTTTCTCTGTGGTAAGATGAGAGACCACCTTTAAATCTATTGCTACTCTGGACACCACCTTTAGGCATGGTATCTGGTGAAATCCCTAATGTTCCTAATATCAAGGGATTCATCGCATACTTTAAGAACTCTGATGTCAGAACCAGGATTATTGTTAGAGCACTGATTTCGTTGCAAAAAAGTTGACAGCAGATGAGGGTCACTGTACCCTCTGTAAGTGTCTGATGTGTATAACCTGAGGTGAGTGCATGATGGAAAGTCAGTTACATTTCATATACAGTAGACAGGCAAACTATTGAGTCTAAGAATCAGTATTTCAAGAACACTCCTGGGAATAAAGAAAACCAAAGGACCATCTACTACTGCAATGCTGTCCTGTCTAACTCCTTTGTTTTGTTTTTAATGAATGGATTTTTTGCTACTTGGGTTTGCTTGCACTTGAGTTGTCTGGTCAGATAACATCATTTTATCCTTGACATTATCTTTGTTCTTCTCTGCTTTCTAGAAACTCATAGTTCTATAATAAGCAGAATAAATAAGCAGAATAATAAGCAAAATAATACAATAAGCACAATATATTAAGCATAATAATATATAAGCATATAATATATAAAGCAGAATAATAATAAGCAGAATAAATTTCAGAACTGGGGCTGTTTCTATAGCCTCATTGCACAGATCAKCTACTGGTTCTGTTGCCAAATACACCACCATCGTATATATTTATGGATGTTATTTTTGAAATTTCTCTTATCTGACTACCTCCCACCACTACCTTTTCAGCTCTCTTCTTTTCTTTTTCTTGTCTAATGAACCATACTGTTGGGAATCTCATAAACCCATTTTATTCTTCACTGATGATACAACACACTTCAATACCTAAGTTACTGAAGGTTTTCTTAGCATTGGCTGTGTCTTGATTTTGGGATATAGAGCAGCACTGCTGTTACACACACACATTCATATTAAGGCATACATAAATCTTACAGTTCTTTGTCATGCTGCACAAAGTACTTGCAGCAAAGGTTCTTCAAGTTCAAGGTATTTTTCACTTGTTTGACAAATTTATGGATATAGATGCATTTAAAAACATTTTCTTTGATTATTTTGGTCTTTTTATGGAAAAATACCTCCCCCACCCTTTTTTTCTAATGATGTATCCACTGACAAATTGCAACTCATTTTTGTTTATTGCTTGTGAATATATACACTTGCTCTAGAAATTAGGATATCTCATATGTGGGAGAACAATATTCAGCGTGTCTGATAGGGAGGAGGGACAGTAGTGTCTCCCCAACTTTCCTCTACCTAGACACAGGTGGTAGGTTTAGCTCATAGTATAAATTAGAACAGTTCAATGTTTCTAAAATTCACGCTTATTTAACTGGCTCCCATAGGGAACTTTGTATTGGTGAGTGCCACCAGAACACAGCTTTCACTGGCCAAGCTCATTCTAACTATCCCACATGTAACCATTAAAGGCTGTAGAGCTAACATAGTTATTACCATCTGGCTGGGTAAGCCTGCTTTTCATCTACTTTGTATACTGATAAGTACTGAGAAGAGAACAGATCCAAGTTTTGTGTCTAAGCATATGTCAAATAACTAAAGCAGAGCTCAAAATGTATTCATATTTTCTTGCACTTTCCTGCAGCAAAGGTTTTCAAACACTGTTTTTAGCAAATAAGCGGGCATCTCTTTTGCAGTTTCTCTTAGAAATCTATGCTCACCCTGCTCCAGTTCTTTCATCTCTCTTCCTGACTCCTTTTTCTCTTGTCCATTCAGCATACTGGGAATCTCTGCAGTGCCTGGTAAGATTGTTGACTGTGAACATTTTGTTGGTTGCTGGAAACCTGTCTTGATTTTCATTGCTTTTATGGCATAATACTTCCTGTATTTATAGACTGCCTCCTGCCACAGCATTTTGCTTCTGCCTCATTTAGCCACCTTTGTTCAATTATTTTTGGATGGTTCTAGGAATTTGTCCTGGTTCTGTTCATCACATGTTTGTACTTTTTCCTTGGACAAGCCACACCCACAAAGTATTACGCTGAAGGTGGCAGGAAGATGACCACTCCTGTGTTGAAGAATGACTTTGCACTATCCTTGTTAAATTGTTTTCTCCTGAAGTAAATTAGGTGATTTTTCTTTTCCTTGCATTTTTCCACTGAGGATAGATCTGTCAGGTTTCCTCCGAAAGGCTGTTGTTTTAGTGTTGTTTTTGACTTGGACCTTTCCTTTATGGGATCCATTATGCATTCTGTGAAACTGTTTTTCATACTCTCTATGGGATATAAAATATGAGGTGTAGAATATGGGATATAGAATACTGAGATGCTGCATTGYTCTTAGCAGTATTACAAATAATAGCATTTTAAAAGGGCATTGTGTGCTTCTTTTGCAATTATTCCTGGTAAGAACTTCTAATGAATATTTAGTGACAATCTAGAGAAGACTGTACAGGCGCACAAAGCTTGCACTTGCATCTTGTTCATAGAGCTGGAAACATTCATTACCTAAAATGTGCCCCAAAGATATGGCTGAATCTGACATGTGTAAGTGCGAAAGTCTGAATGTAAAAAAGAAGCAAATAAGCTAAGTGGAAGCAGCCTAGTGGAGGTGGAATTTGCAGTCTACTTTTTGTAGGTATTTGTTCTGTACTGGGGTACAGAACATTTGTCACAATACTGATGAATCCCTTCATTGTAAGTGTTTTTAGCAGGTCCTCCTTTCTCACTTTTCTCAAGCCATTGCTGTAACAAGGCAGAATGCTGCCAGAATGCCAGCTGGAGTCAGGCTGCCTGAGCATGCTTTTCTTGTACAGAGAGAACTTGATAGACTAACACCAGAGCAGTGAATTGATTTCTAAGATAKTTTGCTTATATTCAGAGCTTCACATTAGTTCCTGCCACTAGCAACTAATGTCAGGATCTTCAAGATTAATACAAACTGTAATTCTGTGTGCGAGCGGGGGCCTTAGGGCTGTGCTATTAACCTTTGCCATGGTGAATTCACCCTACTTACGATTCTTCCATTTCTAGATGTATTCCTGAGTCTATTAACCAAAAAAGATTTTTCTGAAGTTCGTGTTTTTTAAGGGAGGCTATCAACTGTTATAAATGTACAATGTTCTGGAATGCCCCTAGCCCCTCAAACAATTTCAGACACTGCATAACTAGATTTATTTCGGTAATGGATGCATTTGTGCAGAGCATGCCTGGTTTAGCATGTTTATATATGTTTAGCAACATATAAGCTTTTCAGCCTCAGGGGCATTGTAGACCTTTCCAAGAAAAAGTATTAATAACTGTCCTTATTCTAGGCCATTGCTTCCACTAAAGTCATCCCACCTCTGGATTCTTTTTTAATTCCTTCACACTATATGAGCACAGACTCAGACTACCTTATCCAAGGGAGACCTGTTATGTCTATTAAATGAATAACTGTAATAATGCAATACATTAGGTTSAATCTCATTATAAAGTTTGAGAGATAAATTCTCTAAATACAGTGTAGAATTCTATGTTTCTTTGAACTCCAGTCATTACATGCGATTTCTTCTATTCTGTAGTACTTTAGAGTTGAATTTATCTTTTTGGGTACGTTGTCTACTCTGAACATGGCAGATCGTGATCCCCACTTCCACATTTGTGACCCATTACTTTAAAAGCTGTGTCTGTATACAGACTCAGCTGTATGAACTGTTGCATATATTCTGTATACAGAATTACATATATTCATATTTGACTCTCCAGTTTGATTCTACCCTTGATGCTTTAAGTCATCTATGAGTCCATCAGTATGCAATTCAGACTTGATCTTCCTTCCTCTTTCTTAAAATTCTTTTTATATAGTTTGTGAAATTCTGAAAATGTACCTTGCATTCAAAAAGAAAACTCTCGAATTTTTATCCCATATATCTTTCCTTACAAATGCCATTTGTTCACAAATTTTTATTCAGATAATATATAGTCCTTTAGAAAGTGCAGAACACCTTCAAACATTAGCTTGAAATGACCTGTGTAATTAGATTTTCTTTCATGATCATGTTCTGAGATAATTTCCTACTTAAGTTTGCACAGCTGCTTTTGGATGAGATGACACAATGAAGATAAACATTAAGGATGTTGTTCTTACTTTTTTTGGAGTTGCTCCAAAAACATACCATTTTGAGAGGCATCAATTAGATGGCAAAACTAGTAGAGCTGATTAGACTATGATTCACCTGATCTGCTGGGTTCCACTACAGTACAATCTTTTCAGTATAGGTAGAATTAAAAATATGCTATTTCAGTCTCTCAGCTGTCTAAATTTATTATGTTGTCTGCCTTGGAAAATGCTGCTGTTTCTAATTTTCACATTTTGGAGAAAATTATTGAGAAAACTACTGAGAAGATTACTAAGAAAATTAATGGCAAAATAGCCCAGGGGACAATT
Organism: Apteryx rowi; assembly: GCF_003343035.1. Taxonomy (NCBI): domain Eukaryota; kingdom Metazoa; phylum Chordata; class Aves; order Apterygiformes; family Apterygidae; genus Apteryx; species Apteryx rowi. The sequence goes on along the minus strand of NW_020450721.1, from coordinate 196,879 downwards.
CAGTTCTTTAAGTATCTTATCTCCATTTACCTCTCTTTTGATCTAGGTACGTCATGAAGATCATTGTATTAGACATATCAGTTGATTACTAGTGACACAAAGTTCAAAAGCCCACGTGGATTCTTTTAGCTCTGTCAGCCCCTTTGACCATATGGTTTTATTGACTTCTCTGCCTCATACTCCCAAGCTTCAGTAAAAATATAGCTTTTGGACATTTCCGCTATTTGTGACTCAAATGATAGTTCAGATAATGCCTAATGTGCCCTAGGGTGCATTTTCTCTCATTTCTTGCTCTGGTGTCTAAATTTTATGCGGCTTCTTGCAGGGTTGGCCCTAAATTCTACATTTTCCCAAGTGAAATAGATGTTGCCATCACTTCCACTACGTTTACATAGCTTTCTATGCTGTTAAAATCAGAAACTTCACAGAAGATACTGGACTCTGATGAAAGCAGGACATGGACTTCAGTTGCATTTTTTCTCCTTGTTAAGATTGCCGACATCAATGAAGTTAACGTTATTTTAAGTGTACATATGTGAAATAAGTAACCAGCCCCTCAGTTTGGCCAAAACCATACTGTACTGGCTGAGAAAGTTTATAGTGCTTCTTATTTACAGACAGCTTTATCTGTTTTCTTGTCAGACCAGCATGTGTGATGACTGTTCAGAAGACTGCAGGTTATCAGAGAACAGCACGCCTAATACTCGGTCTAGATAAAATGGAAGTGGTTATACAGGACTGGTGGAGGGATCTTTGGAGTATGACAGAAAAGTTTTCTGCCTGTTGCAATCTATAACTACAAAAGTTGCCTCCACTTCATACAAGAGGCTAGCAATTTGGAGACCCTATTAGTTACTTTCTTGTTTCTGGCATCATAGTATTAACAATATTTTAAAAACAGCTAAACTGTCATCACAATACTAGGCCTTCACAACCTTTGATTCACATTTAGGTTTTTACAAGTGAACTTTGATATTTTCAAAGTCAAATCCTACTTGCAGAGACCAAATGTAGGAAGCATTAGAAATTAGACTTGGCAAAGCAGAATGGAGTAGCACCTTAGGGTAAAAGAATGCATTAGACACATTCTTCAGTAAGTTTTCAGAAACACAGACCTTTCTAGGGTCAACTTACCGAATTTATTGAGCTCTACAAAATCCTTTAAAGCTATCTCAATAATCATATTTCTCATAGTTGTATTCTCTAGTGCCTGAAGTCAGTTCAGCTGACACCTCTTGATTTAAATGTRCGGTACTTAGTGGGAATAAAGAAATAAAACATCTTTGAGTACCATTTTGCAACACTTGTAGTCTCAAAATATATGTTTTTGTGTGTATCTATCTGATGAGATCTTCTCCTAGAGTCGTGAAAAACAACTGTGAAAAATCCCAGAAATGTATCATCATATTGATCCTTTATATGGCTCATCCGCCAAGCTGGAAATAGTAGAGCCATATGAGCTATGTGAGTAACTTCCAGGAGTAGCAGATTGTCATCAACATCTGAATGGAACAAGACATTTGTCTTGTTATCTTTCACAGAAATACCTGCTGACATTAGAGAGGTATGGAAACTGAAATTTTTAGTTCCATTCCAGGCTTCAGAAGAGAGAGAATATATGACATTTTTTGCTCACTTGTTCTTATCGCCTTACTGATTTTTTTGGCCCTTCTCTTTCAAGCTTATATATTCTAGTCTTTTCTTTCTCAGTTCCAACCTCCTTGTCTTAATTTTGATGTTAACTTCTCAGGCCTCTTTTCTCAGTAACCTTTGGGCTCAGTCTCCTCCTCCTTCCTGCCTTTCTCAAGACTTCCCTATTTTGCTATGCCTTGTTTCAGTTTTCTTGCACTGCAAGTTCAAATGTACTATTTTAAGCTCTCTTTGTCCTTAGTCCTCTAGTTAGTCCCAGGTCCTCAGCCCTGACTGTTCGTCCTGTCTGTCCCTTTCCAAACACTTCTGTAACCCACAGAATCACACAACTGCTAAGGTTGGAAGGGACCTCTGAAGGCCATCTAGTCCAACCCCCCTGCTCAAAGCAGGGTCAGCTAAAACACGTCGCTCAGGATACTGTCCAATCTGGTTTTGAACATCTCCAGGCGTGGAGACTCCACAAGCTCTCTGGGCAACCTGTTCCAGTGCTCAGTCACCCTCACAGTAAAAAAGGTTCTTTTGTTTAAACAGAATTTCCTGTTCTGTTTCCTGTTTCAGTTTGTGCCTGTTGCCTCTTGTCCTGTCACTGGGCACCCCTGAGAAGAGTCCGGTTCCATCTGCTTTACTCCCTCCCTCCACTATTTTTAAACATTGATAAGATCCCCCTGAGCCTGAACAGTGCCAGTGCTCTCAGCCTTTCCGCATGTGACAGATGCTCCAGTCCCTTAATCATTTTTGTGGCCCTTCACTGGGCTTGCTCCAGTATGTCCATGTCTCTCCTGTCCTGGGGAGCCCAGAACTGCACCCACCACTCCAGGAGTATCTCACCAGGGCTGAGTAGAGAAGGTTCACCCCCTTCAACTTGCTGGCAATGCTCTTCCTCATGCAGCCCAAGAGGCCGTTGGCCACCTTTGCCGCAAGGGCACATTGCTGTCTCATGTTCATCTTCTTGTCCTCCAGGACTTCCAGGTCCTTCTTTGCAAAGCTGCTTTCCAGCTGATCAGCCCCCAGCTTACACTGTGTATGGGGTTATGACACTGCAGGTGTGTGACTTTGCATTTGCCTTTGATGAACTTCATGAGGCTTCTGCTCCTCCAGCCTGTTGAGGGGCTGAGGTCCCTCTGAATGGCAACACAGCCCTCTGGTGTATCAACCACAGCTCCCAGTTTTGTATAATCTGCAGAAAGTTTTCCTGATTTCAGTTCTGGTGCCTACTCCATACCAGCCTAGTGCAGTTGGTAGTAATAATGTATGGGGAAGAGCATCTGCCCCCTCTTCCTGATCATGGGCTGGATCATGATTCTTGCGGAGATGCAGCTTTGCTTGCTTAATAACATTTTAAGAAGATGGAACATACAGATTGAAAACAGAATCTGTAAAAGATTTTAGCTCTTAAATATTGAAGAAATGTTTGTAAGATTGAAGTTCTTCCCTTACAGCCTGACTAGTAAATTTTTCTGATAAAATACTACTAACATACTTTATTATCTGAAGAAGAATAAACCAAGAGTAAACTTTTTTTCAGCAAAATATTTTTATTTTAACAACGCTGGTTGCCTTATTGACCTAACAGGAAACATACCCATGCTTAAGATGGAGAAAGAGGTAGTTAGAAAATCATATCTAAGAGAATGACGTGGTAAATAGTGATACAAGTCCAATTTATAAATAACACAGAAAGAAAGTTGTATCAAGACTTATTAGATAAACTGGAGAAACAGGGAAGAAAAAAGCCTTTTTTGCTTCATCAGCAAAAGAATTTGAGCTGAACACATGGAATATGAAATAAAAGGCAGTAAGAAATTAGTTATCAGACAGCAAATAGTTCTATTAAGTAGCTAGAATGAACATATTTTAAAAGGTGTATGGGGATTAATGACTGATAGAAATATTAGCTTGCTAGACAAACCAAAAATTTTCAGCTGATATTTAATAAATCATTATCTAACATGTCTGAAAGAAAATGTTTCATCCCACCTTTGATATTTTCAAAATTTCATAATTACCTACTAAATGTTATGAAATATTGGAAGGGGGACATACATTATGAAAGAGAGATTTTAAAGCTTTGAGGTTGAATGTAGACTTATAACTAGAGCTACACGTAGAAGATGTCACCATCTTTTATGCCGACACAAAATGATCACAGTTATGTGAAAAGGATTTTGCAGACATGATATGAGGCTACTTTGTCTTCTAGTTGCCAGATGATGCATCAGGATAACACATTTTGCTATTTATCACTTGAGATCTCAGATTTAGTTTAATTCAAAGGAAATGAATTTACAATGCCTGTATGCTTCCCGGTAGCTGACTGAAAACAGTCTGGCATGACTCAAGCACAGGCTTCATGAACTCCAGCAGAGACAAAATTTGAGTGTTTTTCAGGTATTTTACACACTGGCAAAATCATCTATAAAAATTCTACAGTGCTCCATGGTCTATGACTACTCAAACTGTACTAGAAGTTCCCCATCAGATTTTAAACCTCATTAGTATGTATCGTTAGACATATTAATGATAACTTAAACTTTTTCTTCCATCAATCAATTTGCAAAGGAAACATTAGCAATGCTTTCTCATTAGAATAAGACATTGAGTCAATGATGTTCAGTTCTATTACAATTGTATTAGCCAGGATAGCCCTGTCAAATTTGTCAGCTATCCTTTCTTTAGGTGATATTTTTAACTTCACTAGAAAGCCTCCAGATTATCAGCCACCACTTATAGTATCTATCAGTCTAGTGGGCCAAAGAAGCATGGTTTGAATGAGGGGTGTTTAGAAACTAACAGTTCATCTGCCTAAGGGAGGCAAAGGTCACATTGAAGTGATTCAATAATAATGGGATAATCTATCCTGTTGCGATAGCTTTACTTGCTTTTATGACTGCTGAGTACATAGAAGAGAACATTTTATGTGATCAAGTTAGAAGATTAAAGAAAATTGTTCTAGTTGGTAGTTGCACAGGGATTAGAGGCATTTGGAGCTGTTTTTCAGCTTGTCACTCCTCTAACATTGCATTCTATTTTTAGCCTCAAAGAGATGAGTGGAGCCAATAGTGAACATTTCAATTAATATACAGACAGATATGATGGAAGAAGATGCTTTCTGATCAGTTCAAAGTTCTTATTCTGAAGAAAATATATCATGTTTCTGTCTTACATTTTGCTAATAGCTGAGGTATCAATATCATAGTACCACATTTGTGTTTCATGAAACACATGAAACAATACTTCAAGAACACTCGAAATCTTCTTGGCTCAAACACTGCAAAACTTATTCAAGCAAAATCATCACTACCACACCAGAGAATCTCACTCAAATAAGGGTTGGAAAAATAAGCCTATTTTAGATAAAGTTTACAAAGTTTCTTTTATTCCCAGAATAGCTATGAAAATCCAATTGAAGCATGATTGTAATTCCCATCCCCACCACAAAGTTTATCCAGTTTTACCTTTTCATGTGATATAGCTGGTAAGATTTCACTGATGGGAACAATAACAAAAAAACTGGGATGAACAGCACCTTTGAAAGTCATATTTGAAATAATAAATCAGTTCTAGAAATAGCATGGAGTTACTCAGTTGCTTTGTGTATATGGCTTCATTCACTTTCTGGAACATTTAATTGGGACAATCAGGTAGGTTTAGCTCATAGTTGCCTTTGAATAGCATGTTCCTCTGAATGCTTTAAAAAAACTAATAATATTGACTTTTTATGTTCTTCTCTCAAAATGTGTAGGGACACTTTTATGGTAAGAAATTCAGGTCTCCTTTAGTGTACAATGAGCCCATAAAGTTGTTTATGCCCTTTCAAACAAGTTGAAATACCAGCCAAGTGTCACTATGTGCGTGTGGAAATTCTACTGACAGCTACAGAGCTGTCCCAGAGTAAGGGCATGGCATAGCTTTAAAATCACTACCAGAAAAGCTAGTAATGTTTGTTACTATAATTACGGTCTTTGCCACATAAACTGCTGATATTAAAAACTTCTAAAAAGTTTCTGTTGTGCTGACACTGTTATGCGTATTACCTTGATGTTAATTTTAACAGAAAAGAATGATTTTGACTTAAAAGTAATCATCATAGAATTAACGTTCTTTTTACATTAAAATATCAGTCTAAGACTAGCAGGCAAATGGTCTCTCTCTCATAAAAGCAACAGCAAATCAAACAAACTCCAGAAAAATTCCTCTCCCTGAAGAAATTGCGGTTCCTAAATGGCAAAGCTGAGGTCCCACAGAGCAAACCACAAATCAAGCTGCTGTTTTGACTCACAGATTTGTTAACAGAGCTGTAAACTATAAACAGATATTTTCTAAAAAACATAGGGGTAGTCCCTCCACTGATATTCTAAAATTGTTTGAAATAGGATAAATAATGTGTCAAAATGGCAGAAGGATCTGTCCAGTGAAGGGTAAACCACAGTGGACAGATTCATCTCTTTGCCAATGTTTGCACAGGCTCAGGGTCAGGATGGAAATACTTTATGCATCTTTTCAAAAGCGAGGTGAAACTTCCTACGAGCTTCTCAAATACCTTACAAAATTCAAAGATGAACTGATACTTCACTCTCTCCTAAAGTGGATGTCAGGAAAGTGCTAAAGAACCAAGAATATTTATTTGAAATTCTCCTTCAGTTTTGGGTTCATCCCAGAATGTCCTGTGCTCAAGAGATTCAAGGTTTGATCACATGGGGTCTGCACCAGCAGATGATTCTGTTGTAGGGGTACTTCTCAGATAGGGAGGGATAAAGTGGCCTATGAGCAGTGCTTTAATAGGTCCTAAATTAATTGTTAGAAAATGTGCAAAATTAGACTACGTATCCTTTTTTATTTTCCCTTTGAACTAAACATAACATTACATACTCGGATTTGGAGAAACATCATAACTCTTAAGTTTGGGCTGAATAAAGCCTTTTCTTCTTAAGTTTTTTGATCAATTACTTTTCTGTGTTGTGAGCTGGTTTTACTTCATTTTCAAAATGCTGTTTTAAATATCAGCAAAGTGATAAGCTCCCTCTCTCTTCATGTATGTGTGTGTGCATACATATATAAATATTCATATATATATTCATATACAAATCTATTTATTTATGGCAGTGTTTCCTGAATCATAGAAGGACAGATTCTGTTGACTAATGAAGGATCTGAATTCTGGAATCACATGTCCTTTACTTATAACAGAAGTACAAATACCCAGGTTTATCCTCTAACCCTTATTTAAATGCACTGTAAACAGTGATTAATGGCTACTTGTATAAATGGGTGTTTACAGTTTTAGAATTTCAGAGATTGACAAGAGGATGTATAAACTCAATTCATTTACTGGACTGAAAAATCTCTTAAATAAGCAAGAAAGAAGTTATGTGGAGACACTGTTTAGAAATGTACCATGAAATAAACAGAAAATTAGAATATTAAGTACTAAAATAATACTCCACCATGTGAAAAATGCTGCTAAGCATGCATGTTTAGTATGCTCAGTTACATGAAAAGCTGCTTAAAATTTCTTAATGGTCTTTAGTCATATTCCCTGCAGAGCTCACAGCAGTTACTATTAACACAATGCATTTGATCCTATCTATGCATATACATAGGTACTTTAGATATCCAAATAAGCCTTTAGCAAATAAGAGAAAAAGTCACTTTTAGACCAAAGTTGTTTTTCATTTATGCCTTACCTTTCTTAATTTTTCTTCAGTGTCAAACTCATAGATATAGAAAGTGAAAACCTTTCTTCTCATGAGCTTTATCCAAAACTTAAGTAAATTCACAGAAGGCATCCCTCTGACTTCAGTATTTTGAGTATATTCACAATACATTTTTCCAAATTGTCTACATTTTGGGAAATTCAGAAATTTTCTTTCATATATGTCTTGTTATCTGCTAACTCTTTATCATTCATGAAATCTCAGCTAGAACCTGAGATATTCATAATGTTAAAATAACTTGACAGCCCCCTATTTCATTCTCAAAAACATTTTGTCAGCAGTTCTAATTGTGTTTCTCAGGTGAATCAATAAATTTCCTGCACAAAGCACATAGTCTACATTAAAATATTCAAGAAATATGTTTCTCTTAGTATTTCACTTTTTTTCTTGCACTTTTACAAGCCAAGACCTAAATTAATTTATATCATTCAGATAATGATCTAAACTTGTTACAGGATAACTCTCAACTTCGAAGACCCTGTTACCACAATAGTCTACAGCTGTTGAACTCCCTAATCACTAAGCTAGCGATTAAAAAAAAAAAGGTGGTGTCCCTTTCCATACTGTTTCCATTTAGGTACCAATCCTGGGGATGCTAGAACTCAAGGGTCCTCCAGCAATGTAGATCTTTTCAGATCTTAATGGAGTTTGGGTATGAGCCAAAGTCAAGTTGGTCAGCCCTACCAATATTAAACATAGTAGATAGAAGTAGAAAGTAGATTCCCACAAAAAAGCTTATTACATCATGCTAGGTTTAGTTACCTCTGGAGCTAAGAAGTTGTTGAAAGAAGGGTCTGCAACATTTCTACTTGCAGGACAGGTGTGTAGAATGGAAGCTCAGTAAACATCAATCACTAAAGTTATTTTGTAGGTCTACTCAAGCTTCTGGTCAGCTGATTCTGTGGTTTGCTTGCTCTTCAGTTTATTTTTTATGCTATTTACTTTTTCTGGAAAGATGAACTAGTTCCTCTGTGTCAAATGCCAGGGGAATTTCAAGTACTGCCAATAGTACTTGGTACAGTTCTTTAATCCTGGGTAAGCTACACGTTCCTTGTGCACAAACAAGGAGTGTCTGTCTCTTCCCCAACGGAACTTCCGCAAAAGAAAAGAGGAAGTCAGAGCATCTTGCTGCTAATATATGAAATACAATGAATGAAGGAAAAATCTGTTGAAGGGGAAAAATGAGAGTTGATGGGGAAAAAATGATGTCCGATGCTCACTTGTTTTAGTATATGTGTTTGCCAAAGAAGAGCTGCTCAAAACTGGAGAGAGGAATGTATGCTCGTATTTTGTAAAAAGTGCTTACCCTAACACTGAAGACTTCAGAAATCCTTTTCTTTTTCATGCTAATCTAGCTTCTTTTGTGACTTCTGCAACAGTTTGCTTGGATGGCATGTTTTCAATGCACAGATCCAGATATTGCAGTTCAAAAGTTTATAATGACCTATAACAAAATAATTTTCAGTGGAAATCCCTACAGAACTCAGGGAAGAGCATGCAGCCTAGAATATCATTCTCTGCTGTTTTGTGCCATATGTTTTTATGTTTTATAGCTGGATATCCCCCAAATTTATCTTCAAATGAATGGCACTACTGTATGGAAAATCCTAAAGTAACCTGGTTTAAAAGGTGGACTCTGTGATCTCCCCACAAAAGAAGCAAGTGTCTCTTATCTTTGACATAGACAAAAGGCAGAATTTGGACAGAAGCCAGACATAGGAATGATTTAGCTGACATCACACCGATTTTGGAGAGCTTTGTCTCCTTTGGAGATGAAGTATCAGAGTCACCACAAAACAGAGTCTTTCACAGCAACATAAACATGTTATCAGATGTTTGCATATGCAAACAAAGTGCACAGGGATTATAATCTTGGGTTTGGGGGGCTTTTTTGTGTGTGTGTATTTAGTATGACACATATCTGTTAAAAACTAGCTGATTAATGAGCTTTTTAAGCCTTAGTGTTCAAACACAGGCCCTCTTAAAAATATCAGAGAACATCTTCAACATTTTTTATCTTTGCTTGATCTTAGTTCAAATCTGCTTTAATCACAAAGGAAGTTAACTGTACCTGATTTAGATTTTATCAAACTGAAAGTCAATAAAGACTGTAGTAACAAACTCATCTATTCCAGCATGCAGCTATGTCTCTGTATTTCATATGGTTAGAACTACTCCATGTTTTTTTGACATACACACATGCACATCTGTGTTAAACCAAACTTTTCTGCTTACTGGTAAATTTTTGTTGAAACCTATTCTTTAGTGAAGCACATAATATGTAGTTGCCTGTAAGATCAATTGCTTCATGAAACCAGTGAAGATAATGTTATAAATCTTTTTAGGACAATTTTTAATATCACTGATTACTATTTTGCTAACGTAACTAATTCACGCAGCACTTCACTACTTTATGTATCTTTTTATAATAATTGCACACAGGTTACTGCACACAATGTGCAATAAAAAGTAGATCCTGCCCCACAAAATGTACAATGTAAGTACAATGCTATAAGCTCATGAGAGATTTACAAATAACAGAACTAGTTTAAGAAGAGGTAAGGTGCAAAGTACGTTTTCATAGATGCCCACTCTCCAGAGTACAAGTGAGTGTGAAGCTTCCCAGTCTATCCCTCCTGAGGACTGAATCTTAGATAGCAGCCCATTTGAGAAGATCACTTACTGTTTTTACATGAAGTTTCTCAAGAGTCATCTTAAAAGGCGCACACAGTCATCATTTCTTTAGCATTTACTCTCCAACAAAAGCCTTTACATGGGCAGCTCCTTCTGATCACATGGTATCTGATGCATAATACTTTCCTGGTTAGCTTAGGAGACTAACCTGAGACTAACTCATTGAGTTAGTGAGAAGGGAGGAGAGGGGAAGTAGGGACATAGATATGAGGACAGGGTCTGAAAGACAGGAAGAATGATAAGAAAGTGGTATGAAGTAATTCATGGTAAATTGTATTAGCTATCTCACCCACATCAGGTATTTAAGGTCTGCAAATGGACAGTTACTGAAAAGCAGCTGACTTTCTGTAAATTCTACCCTGAGGCAACTGGTTTGTGTGTTCTTACCGTAACAGCGTGTCAGTGGTTTCCTGGCTTACCAACTGCATTAGCAGTGAAAGGACTGCCTGATGTTCAGGATGAGAAATGATCTACTAAAAGAAAGGTCAAAATAAGTATTCTCTATGGGGCTGAACTTTGTTACGAGCACACAAAGGAAAAAACATTTAAAAGGTGTATTTATTCAAACAGGTATTTCAAAAGATGACTTTTCTATGTGTATTTCATTCAACTATAAGTGATTATGCACACATTTTAAGAATTCTTGTGTAAGAAAACATCACTTCATGAACAGTCACTCGAAATATTTTCTAAACTCACTAAATACAAAAGCTCACTAGAGTAAGCTTATTCCCTCAGTAAATAACACTTGCCTTCTCTTCCCTCGCTGGCATGAGTCTCAGAAGACATGAGTTTCATGCATTACATCCCAATAGTCTATTTTGTTTTAATTTCTATGAACCTAAACTACTAACTGAAATATTACTTTCTAAATTATAGGAAAAAGATGAAACAGAGACTTACATTTGTGATGACAGAAATGGAATTACACAGCAATAGGAATAACATTTACCAATTTCATGCTTATTTATACTGCCCCAGTCATGAATTGAGCTTCTGTGTAGTAAACACTGCACACGCACAAAAAATAGAGGTCCCTATTAAAAGAATTGTAATCAAGTAATTACAAATGGGGTTCATGCAATTATTTATTATTTAAGGTTGATCACAGCAGTATTCTCAAATTCTCTGCTTATCAATCATTCTAAATGTGTATCACAGCTATAACTCGTATTAGAGTTGAGTAAGAGATGAGGCAGACCGAAAGCACATTTTGTATACATATACATATGTATATATATGTATGTACATATATATTCTATGCATATCATATACACCTAAAGTATATTTACCTGCTATATGACACTTTTGTATTTCCTTGCAATAATCATTTCATTTTTAATTAACACCTACATACCTTTGGCTGCAGATGTTTGGATTGTCTACCCTTTCAATATGGGCAATCCTACTGGTATATCTATCTTCAAACCTGATTTCAAATGGACTCTTGCTGATTTTCTCAAGCTTTTCTTTTCACTTCAGTGTATCATTTCATATACAGAATGAATATTCAGAGCCATCTGCCCCATTTAATTCATGTATGCTAGGTTTTTACACTGAATTGACAATTTTGCAGTAGATTTTAATAGCCCTGGCACTACCCACATTTTGTTGTGTGACAGTGGAGTGTCTGTGCTATCACAGAGTTTGGTAGTTTTCTCCTTATTCTGTTTTAAATCAAATAAACGATCCTTAACTGATGTAAATGTTCTCAGTTTCTAGAGCTGTGACAGTCAGCTGTAGCTGATGTTACACACCCCCATGTAATGATATTTGCCTATTTAAATTCAATTTTAAGATAAAGGAGGCTATGGCATTTTCTTATTCAATAAGACATCTCCTCATTCAAGTCAAAACAGAATCTGACTGGATGTTAGAAGGCAGGTTAAGTGGCCTCCCTTCAAAAGGACTTTGTTTCAGGCATTTGCATATAATGTCATTTGAAACTTCTTACACACTTTCAGTGTGCTTTATACTACTACAGAGGCTTCAGAAAAGACACTGGGTTTGGCCAGAGTCCTCTAGACATTCTTTGTTTAGAGCTGTAAGCTGTGTAGAGTGGACAGGATTTTTTTTTATTATTATTTTTGAGCCACCCGCAGTAGGATATGCATATAATGTAGTGCTAGAGGGAAAACACTAAGTTGCTTACCAGTAACTGCAGCTTTGCAATGCATGTTATCCACATGCAGACTCTGCATTCATTTCTACTCTCCCCATCCCCTTACAGAAGTCCCTGACACGCTAGCACTCTGCAGTTAAGAACTGGGAGGTGGAAGTCAAGTACCAGCCCCTCTACCCCAGCTGCGGAGTGGAGAGAACAGCAGGACGTTCGAGCTCTRTAGGAATATTCTTGAGATAAGCTTTCCAGTTGAAGGGTGCAAGGTGGATGTACTTCCTGCACTGTTATGTGCGTGCATGGAGTTTGGAAGACCAGTAATTATTAGTGAGTATCTTTTTCTCTCCCTGAGATGGCGGATGAGGTGTGGTTATTACTGACTGGGGAACAGTCCGTTCTGGCCATTTCAGGAAATTCTGGATAGGTCAGTAAGTCTGTACATTTTGCTGAAGATTTTTTTTAGGAACTTGGCTCCTGTTCTCTTTTAAATACAGTCACCTCACTGGGGCCTCAGATGAAGTTTCTTCTTTTTTTCTTTTTTTACATGACCTTTTTGTACAGCGAAGAAGAGAGAAGGTGGTCACTGTTGGTTTTTTTGTTTTTTTTTCAGACAGTGTTCTTTTTTGTGTAGCTCCATTTCAATATGAACATTTTAAGGATGTGAATGCCCCAAACAAAGTTTACCCCTGCAACTGTCTGGTGTTTAAAAGCTCTGCTGATCTGGGGCTCAGCTGTATATATCAGCATTAGAAAACTTCGGGCTAGAAGCTATTATAAAGATTTTTTTGGCTTCCTTTTGTCTCTTGTCTCAATTAAACTTAGAATTCAAATGTTTTTGAGAGTGGAAAATATTCAGGACACACAGAATGCTGTCACTGTGTTTACAAGAAGTCCCAAGAATAACTTCAGCTACTTCAGACAGTTCTGTCTTCATCTTAGTGTAACACCTCTGCAAAAGCAGAGCATGATTGATGTACTAAACATCTAGAGAAAAAAATAGCTTCAGTGCCAGTTACACTTGAGAAGAGGAAACAAATGTATTTTATTTTTTATCCAGATGCTGAAGGCACTTTCTGCTCAAATGACTTGACTCTTTTTCTTATAAACAAAGTATTCAAAGTGAAGTTTCTAAGACACATGTTCTTAGCAATGCTAACAAGTATTTCTTATGCACTGTATCTTCAGGCCTGGTATATCCATGTTCCAGGCACTCAAATCCATGAATTTACCTAAAATCAAAATCAGTTCTAACACACTGCATTCCTTTTTGGCTCATCCTTAGCTGCTCGGTTTGTCACAAAAGTCATTTCAATAGAGGCAGCTGCCTTTCATCAAATAAAGTTTGTGATGCTATTCTTTGAGTACTGACTGGCCAAAGCTGTGCACATCAACTGTTATCTAAAGTTCAGAAGAATCTTTGAATGCTAAATTTTCTGGGGTTTGTCTTTGCTCTTTTAAAGTTAATTTCCAGGTGATCTTATTCCCCAGCTTCAGTATATGCTTTACTCCATCTCTGACCATTTCTCAAGTGAGAGCTCTTATTGATGTTATGAAGTAGCCAGGGTTTTTCGGGTTTCCAAAGGCAAATGGAAGGTTTGCAAAAGACAAATTTGACCACTTCCAGCAAACAAATGACTTCACTGTTTTGCGCCAGTGATTTCTTTCATTAATCATGTCTCTTAATATAATGGCATTTTTGCAGATTTTTTCTCCTATAATTATTTCCAGGAGCATGGCTGTCCTAAGAGAATGTCATCTATCTTCAAAAAAGAGATAGGGGTACTACCTGTTGGACTTTCAACCCAAATCTGTCTGACATGTATGATTTGTTGATGACTATCATTAACACTTGCACTAAGTGGAAAGTCTTTTTAGACTCCAGCTATAATTGTGCAATTATCCAGAATGGAAAAATGTCTCACATCAGTATTTTCAACAATTTGGAGCCACAGTGATTGTCGTCTGATGCTGATAGACTGCAATGGCTGCAGAATGATCTTCTACTACATTATAATGGCACTTGAATTCTGAATGTGACACACGAGCATGACCTTAGTACAGACAATTAAGGAACTTACAATATTCGTGGATTTTTGTTTCTACTTGGAAATTTTGATCTGTTCTACTCTATCTTCCTTCAACTTCTTAGTCTTTTGTGCCCTCAGAATAAAATACTAATAGCTATCAACATACTAGATACATCCAGTTCTAGAGGGATAAGAGCAAACAGCTATGGAATGATGTGACAAATTTCAAAAGGTCATCCAGTCTGCCTCTTGTCCTACCTAATGCAGGATCAATTCTACTAAAGTGACCCTGAAAAGGTATCTCCTACATCAATCCATTGCTGTCTTTCAGAATCTACTTGTTTCTGTGCAGAAAAATTGTGCAGTAAAAACTGACTTTGCATCTGTGCACACAGTAACTACCTTCTCATTTTCATCAAGAAGTGTTGTTTGCTTTCTGCTTCTGAAGTCATGTAAAACTGATGATTAGAGCTTAAATATATCATTATCAATCTCTGATGGGTCTTTGTCACATCTCCGTGTCTCATACAAAGACTGAAAACACATAATCATTTTTCAATAAAGAGAATAAAATGAGAAATATTCACTTTATTTTTCACTTAAGAATTCATTAAAACAATTCTCAAAAGAGTCTTGCCAATTAGAAAAATAGGTTGAATCCTGCAAAAATGTAAGTATGCAGGTTATTTAATTCACGAGTCATGTTATTTAGGTTTATGACAAAAAATATCAGCATTTGTTAAAGTATTTATAGTTTTGGAACACAAAATCTTTATATTCAAACTATGTTAGATTTTTATACTTGGTGATAGATTAGCATTATTGAAAACAAAAAAGTGACTGTTTTATATGGTTGCATCCATTTTGAGAAGAATAAGTTGTTTTTATGTGTAGTCTGAGAGCAGTAAGCTATAGCTGAACCTTGAGCATTGACAGTAGAGGTTACATATGTGCTAACTGTCCATTGAAAATAGCCTTTGTCTTCTTAATTAAAAGCTTTTTAACTGAAAGTTGATATCAGCACCCCCCTGATGCTAATGATCCATAATTCTATCACAACTTTCAGAACCTATTATGAAAGCTCAGTACGTTTGACATCTTGACAAATTCGCCTTCTCCTCTTCAGATTCTGTTTATTTTTCTCTAGTTTGGATACATAGAATTTTTTTAGTCTTTTTAATGATGACCAAGAAAAGTTTCTTGGTTTGTTGACACCTGAGTAGTGATAACAGGGATCCAGCCTTGGCAGATTAGACAAGTCACTGTCCAGAACAGTTCAGATTGCTTTTTGCTGATGACATCTAAAAAATAACAGAGAACAACAAAGGAAACAAACATCTCTTTGATTACTTTTCATTCTGCCAATGATAGAAAGGGTAAATGTTGTTTCTTCCACTGCAGATTTCTGAGACATTTAATTAATCAGTCAAATCTGTGCAAAAGCTAAGCAGATAAATATCCCTAGAAGCAGAACTTCCTTTTCTACCTAATACATCCCACGTGTTTTTAGCYGATTTGAGACCTTACAAAAGCCATCCAACCTTTTCACATATGTCTTGCAATTTTCCTTATATAAAATCCTAGCATCATTAGCCATGATTTTAAAGCCACAAGTGACGCTTTTTTTCTTCTGCAAGAAAAATTGTGTAACAGTTCTTTGGTAGATAACTTTTACTAGTAGATAACTCTTACTATTATTGTAGTCTTGCTTCATCTTCCGCAATCTGATTTCAGGCACCCCCCTTTTGAAAAAGTTTTCCAACAAATAATGCAGTAAGATGTCCCTACATATAATGGATTCTGAAATTATTTTAAAGATTGTATTAGGATTGTGCATGTGGCCCTTCATATCTGGAAGGGAGAAGTGAAGGATAATATTAGAACAATCATGAATTATGTTTCAAGTCATGATACCAGCATAAAATTAAAAATACTTGGACTATTTAGTAACATTTAGTAAAAAGGATGAATCCCTGCAGTTCAAACCCTAAATCAAATACTTTGTTCCTTTCAGTCCAATTTTGTGGGGGCCTTTTCCTAAAGTCTTAACCTTAATCAGCTTCTGCTTTACAGTCAGTGGGCAGCTCAGCCCATTATCTTTGCACCATTCAACCTGTCAGAATTCATTAGTTTGCCATCTACAAAGAACTCCCTCTACATCTAGTCGTCTGTTAATTCATCTACAGCAAATTCTGATTTTCTTAAAAAGTCATTTTAAGCAAAGTATTTGATTTATACTTACTTTGGCACCATTTAGCCGAAGATTCAACAAACATAAGATTTTTACAGCTCACCCAAACTTGGGAAGATTTTTTGCTTCTTAAGATTTTGAAAGTAATCCATCAGCAGTGATTTTCCCAGCAAGTAGTACCACATTAAAAATCTGTTGTGATATTGCACCGAACACTGGAACTTCTTCCCCTGTGGGGCAATTATCTTAATTAAAAGACACTAAAAACAATATGATGCAGCATCTTTCAGTTTGTAAGTTCTGTAGCAGACATTACTTGATGTTCGTAGAGAATATTTTTCTGAGATTGCTTCAGAGCATTGAAACTTTCTTCTCTTGGAATATAACTTCTTCATTTTTGGTAAGCCTGATATACTATTGTAAGAATGTCTATCAGGATGACCAAGATCATCTTTAACTGAAAACTACCTATTTGATGTCATCCTTACACTGCTAAACTTTTAAAATGATAATGAACTTCAGAATTGTAATTAAGTTTTGTTATAAAATTGCTCTAAAAATTGTACACCTTTTCTTGTTCCCTTCATAGAAGAGTCATAATAAAATATCCTGCCATATGTAGTTCTTTCTCCTCCACAAAAAATGTTAGGCCAGAAAACATTTATGCAACTGCCCAAACAGGGGAAATACAGTCTTGTAGACTTTTAAAGAACTAGGGGACAGAAAGTCCACAGAACTTTGGCAGCTACAAACTTTTGAAGTTTGGGTTTTCTAAACGTCAGTGTAGAAATCTAATCTTAGGCTCTGTTTACTGAATTTGTTTTTTAATTTCAAACTCTTAACATCTCTGCTTTTTAAATAAGAATGGATAATACTTGTCATTTTTATTTTCTTGTATCTATTAGTTATATCATAGGTGTTCTTTTTATTGAAGCGTCATTCATGTCTTCTACTTTTAGGGACCAGCCAAAGTACCTCAGTTACGAGTACAATGTAAGAGACCTCTATAAAATCAGTGGAAATACCACAAGAAAGCTGATCAGCTGAGAGAGAATTCCCCATCATGTTTTTGCACAATGTCTCAGGGCTTCATATAACTGTCATACAAATGGTTAATAATGGAAACTATTATGATTTTTCTGAGAGCTATCTTTTTTTTCATTAAACAAACAGCTGGCACCTGTTTGCTCCATTATTCTCTTTTCCACTAGTAACTATTTCTGCTTTTTAGTTTTATTACTGGGATAACTACCTCTTCTCACAACAAGATGGCATGGTTCAATGTCTGAGAGGAAGATGATGGCCTATTAATTATGACGTAAAAGGAGCAAGGTGAAGAGTTTCCTAGAAAAGATGGGACTTTCCTACTAAATATATAGTGCTATTGGACACCCTTATGAAGATATCACAAATCAGAGCAACTGATGTCAGAGGTATGAGTTGGAGCAGAGGTACAGAGGGACAAAAGAAAGATATGATGGTTGTTAGTGTAGAACAAGTTAGAATGCATGCTCGTGTGTTAAGCCACCTGTGAGCTCCTGTTGAAAGGACAAGAAGGAGGTAAGAACTGGAGAATTCAAAATCAGTAGAACAATGGAAAAAGAGGATTCACTAAAAGGAATACCACTGAAATAGGAGAAGAATAAACTATAGTCATATATGTCTAAAGAAAAGAAGGTCTCAGAGAAAAATGTTTTGTGTATGATATCAAATACGTAGGAATAGTCAAAAAAACACTGAAGTGAAGAGATGTCTTTGATTTTTTAAAGAAGACTTCTCAACCCTTTTTCTTCTACGGATAAAAACCAGTGGAAAGGTTTGCAGGAGATAAAGCTGGAAAGTGGACCTCAGAGAGGGATACAGAGTTGAGAAGAAAAAACTAAATGGCTAAAAAGAAGATAAGGAACTTTTAGGAGATCTGGCCTTTTTCCTCAAAGAAAATGTAAGGCCTACAAAAAAAAGAAAGATAAGAAACAGAGTAGGAAGAGAGTAAAGTACTAAATGAAGGATACTCTCATAAAGAAAAATAATTTAATAATAAAAAAAAGCTCCAAAAGAGTAATACGTTTGCTTCATAAAGCAGAATGAAGATGTGACAGAAACTTAGAAAAGCCACAGAATTTGCTTCTCAATAATTTTTTTGTAAAAATGATCATAAAATAAAATAAATGATACAGGCATTCTCACTTATTTTTCATCTCTGGAATCCTGTGTGCAAACTTTAGAGTCCAAGATGAAGCCTTTTCAGATCTTCTTCTTTACAATGAAATATTTATGACCACAAAACATGTATTATAAATACTATTTTTCAGTAAATCACTGTTTTTGACAATGTTCCCTTCAAATAGTATGAAATAAATAATTACTTCATAAATAGTATGAACTTTTTCACTCTTTACTGATGATAGGTATATTTTATATTGATCTTTTCCGCTATGCTTAAAAGCAGAGAAGTAAAAGCAAATGTGTAATAAGAAGAGAAAAGCATGCATTTCTTGATAATCTAGCTGTTTTTTAACATCCTTGTGTTCATTCATGTGGAAATTTGTATCTCCCACTGCTGTTGCTGTTACTTGAAATTCTGTAGAGCTAACACAACCCTTTAAGGAACAGGTGGGGATATAGGAAGGCAGATTTTCAATTTTCATTTTATGGCACTTTTCCTTGATTGTTTTCTCTATCATATTTGCTCTACATGAGCAACTGAATCTGAGATTGTAGAGTCTCTGAAATGATTCTGAAGTTGTGAAATAGCTTAGCAACAGTTTGGATATACTTAGCATATACCTATGATAAAGGTGCCAGCCATTACTCCCCATTTCAATCAGTCTTCCACAGGTATCCGTTATGCTTGCTTGTTTTGTTTTGTTTCGGGGTAAAGAAAGAAGGGCTGCTAACAGTTGATGTGTTAACTGTAGCAAAAACAGGACTCTCTTCACAGATTATTAGTGGTGTGTCTCAGGTTCACACGCATCCCTTTCACCACCTGCAGCAAATAATATTGTTAACATGAATGTGAATGGAGAGTATATTTCACTCCATACATTTTAGAAGTATAAGCACACAATTAAATCTGAGTTTGTTTGACTGTTCCATGGCCAAATACTTAACAATCATAACAAAAGTGATACATTTATCTTGTGCTGCAATACTGTGAGTGTCATAGATGATGTTTGGTATGTTAGCTTTAGGTCAAACAATCTATGTTTTCTCCTAAAATTTGTTCATATTTTTGCAAGTAATATAACTGATCCTCCCCGGTTTTGCTTTCTGTGTACAATCAGATTTTAAGCACACATTTAGTTTAAAAGAAACTTGGCTTGCACAAAGCTTTGTGGGAAGCTCTCTTTCATAGGCAAGTACTACATCAGTTTTGCGCATGTGCTCTTCTCATTAGGGGCTAACACCAAACTTAGTGAATAACGACCAAGTAACTGATCAGTTCAGCAGATTTCAAAGACTCAAGACAGAACCAGACTGTAAAACTAAAAAAAAGTTTCAGTTATAATGAAACTGCAGTCTACATGTGAAAGAGGGTGTACTTGCAAATGAATGCCTAGGAGATGAAAATACATGGGATGACATTTACAAAATGCCTAAATTACTTAGGAATACAGGTGCCATTGATTTTTTCCCAATAACTTGTGAATATATAAACAGCATTTTTGGTAGGCCATGCATTTCATTTTTCAGCAACTGAACAGGAACTGTGGTTCTCTTCCTTCTTTTTCCATCTGTGAGCTTTATTTATTTATTTATTTTTGTCTGGATCTCCTTTCGAATAATTTTGGGACCTCCACCCTGATCCACCAGCTCTTACATTATTCAAGCAGATTCTTTCCACTCCTACTCTTTTTAGTGACCACAGTGAACAAATGGCATCTCCAAGCAGACAGAAGTTCCTGGAATGTCAGTCTTCTATTAGTCTTATTTTCCATTACTTTACAAAAGTTTCTTTAAGCAAGTCATTACCACAAAACCTCATACCTAAGCAGAATCTTATTCTGTAGTGCAGACTTTACATTTTTAAATGACTAATTACTTTCTTGTAAATTATTCGCACGAAGTAGAACCACTTTGTTCCAATAGCATATTGTATTGCCTGGAYTTAAATTTTTTTTTAGATAGGATTATAGAATTTATCATATATCAGTTCTCCTTGACTTTAAGCATGATTTTCAAATACTTCTATTTATTTTACATTGTATTTTTCTGTCAACACACTTCTGATTTGATGCCAACTGAGAATATGGCAGAATTTCATCATTGTTACTTACCGTTTAAATCTTTTCTGTCTCTATTAAATAGCAGGTAAATATTCTAAACAGGAAATATTCTATATCTTTTCTGATTTTCAAGAAAAACCATGAGCTTTGTTTGCTTTTGTTTTTTATATTTATTTTTTCTTGGAGAAAGATTATCTTCAAGATGTGTGTAAACGTGTTTGTGTGTGTGTGCATGCACATACTTGCACCTAAAATATAGCTAGGCAGTAAAATCTTGTTATCAATATATGCTCTAAAGAGCAAAGGTTTATTTCTGTGTACTTTGGTGCAGTTGAAATGAAAGACATTGTCTTGATCATTTTTTATAACTTCATGCATTATGCTTGAATTAAAGTAAAAGCGAAAATGTAATGTGATTTCTGCTTCCTCTAGGAACCCCTTTTTTGGTTCAGGCCATATTATTATCTAGGAAACTGAAAAATCATACTTACTGAACTGATAATACAATAAAATCATGGAATTATTTTAAGAAGATGAAAACAACTGATCGAAAAGTGATGACAGTAGATACTGATGGCTTAAAGCAGTAATGTTTGTAACTAATACCTAACTAAGATTGGGACAAAGTTCAGGCTTGCGATTGAATCAGAAATAATGGATGAATAAAAGGTATGATCAGGATTCTGGGATAGTTTCATATTCAGTGACTAGGAATTGTTATTCTTGGTGCATCTTAAAATGAATAGTTATTTGTGTTATAAAGCACAGCTATATTTGTATACGGAAGGACTTTGTCCATCTTAAATATGATGAGATGCTTTAAAATTGAAAACACTAGGACTTTTTATTTGATTTCTGGTATTTCCATTGTTATTCTACATTCTTTTGAAAATGAAAGATGCTACCTACAGCCAGAGATTTTATTAGTTAAGAGTCTAAGGAAAACACCAAATGTCATGAACTTTGCACTATAATGCTAGCACAAGAATTAGATAAATCCTGGAAGTTAAATTTCAGTTCAGCTCTGCATAGCCAGAAGAAGGTCCTTCTTTTATCTTTTCCCCTTTATCAGCCTGAGAACAGGAAGAGAGGAGAAATGGTCTATGGATACTCAAGTTCTGTGAACAACTGAACAAGCAGTGGTGAGGAAAAGGAGGAGCCATGGATTTTTTTCCTTTCCCCTTTCCTGAGACAGATCAGCTGGTGGGTAGGCTGGGTATGAGAGACAGAGTTTACTCTCTTTGATAGTCACATCTTTAACCAAAAAAAAAAAGAAAATAAGACATTTTATCAGAAAAAAGGAAAAAAAAACAGGAGAAACAATACCCTCACACTGCCATAAATACTACTTTGAAAAAGAAGTTACAAAAATTTAGTATCTGAGTTAAGATTTGTAGAAAGATACAACAAATTTCACTATAGTAGTGTCCGGAAAAAACGGACAGACTTTCAAGCCCAGACTCCTTTGACCAGATCTGACAAGAAGTAGCAAAATCCAAGATAAGCACCATTTGAACACAATAGCTTTTAGTTTAATCTAATTAAATTACAGATGGTAAATTCTCTGGGAATGTATGCTTCATGCATAAGATTAAAAATGTATCATCGTTTAGTCTGATTTCTTTTTAATAATATTTATCACTTACAGGACATATTTGGAGAGCATACTTTGAGGCCTACAATAAAACCACTCTTGTGACATTCAAGGCAGCAATTAATGGTTCAGACTATCTACTCCCCAAAGCTCCCTACATGGAAAGGAAAATGCCATATGCAAAACATTCACTTTAAGTTCCTAGTTTACATGCCTGCTTTTCTCTAGTGACTATACAAGATATGACAGATATGGCAGATACAGATAGTAAGCACTCTGAATTGCTCATCGATCTCTTAAATTTAGCTGCTATAATAGGTGCCAATATTGACCTATGGCTCCACTATATTAAGTTTATAGAGCCTACATGGACAAGCTTGGATAGGGCAAATCAGGCCTTGACTGCAAGTTACATAGATGTCAGGAACTCCCAGAAAACACTGCTTTATAGTTCATGATATTGATACATCTAAAGGTGTAGAACATACCCTACTAAATAGCCACATTTTCAATATGAGTTCCAATCTATATTTACTGTAACTACTTCTGACTCAGTAGTATGATGTTACTTTAACTCATCTTACATTTGTGAAGCTATAAGTCTTTTCCCCAATTTCTCATTTTAACAAGGAATTTATAGCCCATTGACATCAACAGTAAAACTTTCCTTAATTTCAGTATAAGAATTGGGCCTGATAATAATTCTTCATTAGGAAATAATTTCAAAATAACCCATTAGGTGTAAGTAAGATTTTAACACGCTTTTAACTTAAAACAAAGTCTTTATAAATTAATTAAAATACTGTAATTGATCAAAAATCCATTCAGCTAGTTGTAATTACTACTACCAGACGCTAGAGGGAAAAATGTTCCATGTTTTTGGAGCCTTAMGATACAAACCAAACTGTAATGTATGCCATCTAAGGCATCACTTCTCAGAATTAGAATGGAGTTACTTAAAATAAGATTTTAAAAACATTTTCTAGTTCTACTAGAAAGTGATTAATTATACTGTAGTAATGCTGTTATTGAGTCATTGAATTAGAACTCAGAATCTGAGACAACACTGGATTCACAGTAGTATTCTTTATTGAGCAGTCAGCTGTGATAAAGTCTGATTTTATAATCCTTACAGAAGCTGAAAATCCATTAAATATACTAATAATTTTATCAAGGTAATGATGGCTGGTTTATTTCATCTCCTTCTATGGATGGCTTTCTCATGAATTTCTATAGGTGCGTGTTCATTCACAGAGACAGCAGTTCATCTTTGCTAAGAAACTTATCTTATTTTTCATAAGTACAAAGAATTCTTTCATGTTTGTGCTCATCTTCTCCCAAAGAGTTCCCAGGTTTTTTTCTTGACCCACACACTCCATATGTTCTGCTTTTTCCCCTCAAAAAGTAAAAAAGGAAATTGGGCATACCTTAGACCTATACAGAATCCAAATGTTCCTTTGCAGCAATCTGAATGTTTTAGAGAGTTCAGTGGTGGTCTAGCCCAGACAGGGATGTAAAGCAGTGGTGTGTAACAGTCATGGGGGATCATGGGTCACAACAGAGATGTGAAGGTGCACTCCTCAAACTACGCCAAAAACCATCTTGCACAGACTTTGGAATGTCTCCAATGTTTTAAACGCACATGACATTACTGGACAGTGTTCAGAGCAGTGGGAAGTTATCCGCTCTCTTTCTCTAGGTACTATAAGAAAAGTTCAGTCATCTGCATGGAGTTTTCRAAGCCAGGTATTAAAAGTCGTAAGTTTTAATTGTAATTGCTAGACATTCTTACTCAGTTCTTTGCTCATTCCTTCTAACTGCTACAACTTTACAAACTGTTCTTGATTGTTTCGGTTACGACTGCTTTAGATGATCTGCTGTTTTTACTGCCGAAAAATGTGGCTGAGATTTCCAAAGAAGCACAAGGAAACTAGCTTGCTGGTTCCCACTGAACTTCAGTGAGATCTGGGCATCCACATTGCTGAGGCCCATTTTAAAACCTAAGACCAAGCTACAAAGAAAACTGCTACCTTATTACTTTGCTTACTTTGCTTCAATTGACAAAATCAGTGGGTTGGTTTCAGGAAAAGGCGTAGGAATACTCTGTGCAGGGCAGAGATAAACGTTAATCTGTTTTTCATGCTGACTAATTCAAGGAACAGAGTAAATGGGAAGAAAGATAAATAGAAGTGTCTACCAGTGTAAAGGGGAATTATTCAACATGATTGATTACCCCTTGCCTGAGTGCTACAGTAGGGTGAGAGGAGTTGCTGTGATAGTGATACTAGGTGACAAAAGATGAGTTGACAAGTGAAGAATAATACAGACTTTTTGTTTGACACAAATTTGGTAGGTGAGAAAAAGAGGATGTAACCAAATTCTGGGCAAAAAAAAAAAAAAAGAAGAAAAGAAAAGGATGCCATGATCATAACAAGGAAAAGACTGATACTTTTCCCCCAAATGTATTTTTCAGAAATATAAAAAGGAAAGAAGGGCAAGATTTTCAGAAGTCCTCAAATTCCTGATGAGGTTATATTCTAAAGTGTAAATATATCTGAATATGAAGGAAAAGAGCTCTATAAACAGACCAGTTGGTTTAGTCATCTGAAAGTAGACCATTTCATGTAGAGTCAGCCAGATACAGAGTTCAGACAGGATTGTGCACAGCTACTTTAAGTATTTTGGAAGATTTATTATTGTCATTTAACCTTTCACAAATGTGACTTTATAATGATTTACTCTGATCATTGTCTTAGCAATAAAATTCCAGTGCCTCTCAGGAAATCAGGGCTTGATCATTAATCAAAGTGTGTAACTAATGAGAAGAACCAAGGTACCATATATGTAAAAAGTGACATATTTACTACTGAATGATGTATAAAAGGGAACACTTCATGTTTCAGACAGCTTTATACATAAAATAAAGCAAACATGACTACCAAGCAAGGCTGAAATGTTCCAGATAACAATTTCCAGAAATGAGTGGTAGGATTATCTGAACATATATCCATGCAATTGCTGATGCAGTTATTAAATGTCATCTTCAGTTTTAAACATGCATAAATCACTCCCGTTAATATTAATGAGACTGATGCATGCTCAACAGGAGAAAATATATCCCTAATGCATAACACTTGTGACTGAGACTTTTGAATGTGTTAAATCCCTTAGTTTTGTACTATTATTTCACATTGTTTTCTAATGCTATCATTTAACGACTGCTGTCACACTATAAGTTATGATCAAATAAATGCACCTAAAAAGATTACCAACCTTTAACTTGGTTTGTAATATAGTCAGGCTTCTGCCATAAACTTAGTATGAACTTGAACTTCTCCAATATTCACCGAGGTATCACAGCTACCTGCAGTCTATTCCTTGCTGCTACATTTATACCAGAGACAATTTGGCATTATGTACCTGTATATATTACTATATAGGTATATGTAAGCATCATTACAGATACGGATATAATTAAAGACTTATGTTTTTCTCTTGCAGCAGCATAATTATATGGAAATGTTGTACGAGCATCATGAACCTAGAAGGGAACAAAGGGAGGTCCCTATGAAAAAGACTGTATATATCCAGGAACACCTTCATTTTTTTTTCTGTGACTTCTTACTTTCTGTGTCCTTTTACTTCCTAGAGAGTTTGTCAATTGCAATTACTGTGTTTTTCCTTTGTCTGTTGAAATCATAACCAATAAAGCTTTTGTTATGGAGCTCTAAGCTATGTTAGTTCTTAATCTCTACAAATATTTCTATGTAATCTAAAAGAAACAGAAAAATATATTTTGTTAATCTACTAACAAAGATTRAGTGCAATTCAAGCTGGATTAACTTGCATTCCACAAAATTGGGCTCTGCTGTACTCATTGTTAGGCCTCCTGTTTCGTAGGACCACAGATACTCCTTAATGACAGAAATTGTTACTGAGAGAATCAGTAGTACTGCAGCTGAGAATCAGTGCAGACGCATAAATGAAAAATCTGGCACAGTCTTAGTTTCTTCATGTTACTACTAGAGTATTCCTTGCTGTTCTGATGCAGCAGTGTAACTTTTACATACTTTCTATTTATATAGAAATATCTGTTTCTATTGATCTAGTTTATATAATTTCTAAATAGAAATATTTCTAAAGATGGCTGCTTCTTGGTATTTTGGGAAAGTTTATTTTCAGCCTAGTCCATCTTGTTTTTCAAGAATTTCTCAGCTTTGAATAAATAACGCACAAACACATTTGGCTACCAAGATCCTACAAGTTCATGGTTGTCTTGCTCGTACTTCAGTGGCGTACTTCTTTGAGCCAAGATACAATGCTAATTTTCTAACAATAAAGAACATAAAATAGAAAGATCCAGATCCTTTCTATAAATTATTTATTTTCCTTTCCCCTTCTCATTTTTGGACATTCACGTTCTTTTAAAATACTTAAGAATGAGGTGCTTAAACATTGGTGTCTGGTGACATCTGCGGTGCCTTAGAGTATTTGATACAGATGTCTGCACAGGGCTGGAAGATATGAACAGAACTTACAGGACACCTATATCCTGAAGCAGCAGCTAGACGTCAGGTAGGACCCCCTAAGGTCTCTTAAATGACACTAGATCCCTGTGTTTAAGCAACCAAAGGCCACCACCTATCAGTTTTTTGAGTGTTCATTATCACGGAGCTGATGCTTTTTTGATAAGTAACAGAAATTCTAAGTAGTACAGGGGCATAAACCAAATGGGAATAGGATCCCATACTACTCTATATTACTGTGCCTATGGTCATCTCATGTACATATTTGTTGAAATAGTATTAGTACAAAATCATATCTACCATGTCCCTAAAGGCTTAATTATTCTTTTTTGCCTATAAATACAGAAGAGAGATAGTATTCCTCCACCTCTATTTGCATAGACAATGAAGATGGGAAGAAGCTAGCACCCTGGACTATGTCTTAGGAACTTCGGGACATGTCCCTCCAGCAGCACCCACTTTGGTTTGTGCTCATGAGTGACAATCAATGCCATAGCAATATCAGTTTTTGCAATAAGAAATGCCGTAGAACTAAGGCAGTTTGATAAAGGAGTAAGATCATTGCTGCCTTTTTTTCCCCCTTTTCATTAACATGCTGAGTGAATTTGCAGTCTATTTGGCAAGAAGATCCTGTATATGATCTTTGATATTTTGCAAACAGCAAACACATTGCTGATATGAACTTTTTCAGTCTCCTGTCAGTAAGAGAGGTCCTGAATCCTAAAAATGATGGATGGTTTTGGATTCCAGATCATCCTTCTTATTTAGGTCCTCCCAAGGCAACATGCCATACAGAGATTAAATGAGACAGTAGAAGAACAAAGTGTTGTTATTTTAAAAATGGAAGTGAATCTGACTGGCTAAAGTAGAAATACTTTTGGCTGATCTGTGTCATAGCTTTAGTTTATCAAGTTCAGACTTGATATTATAAGGTTCAGATTTGCAAGTATCTTGGGACTCAATCTGTTTACATCAGACCTGAATTTCCTAACATAATGTCTATGAAATCAGTATTGAAATATTCAAAAAATTCTGGGAGATGRGCCATTAGATTATCACTGCATGCCTTATTCTTTATTTAAAACTAATTTAATTACAATATGTTTCTTAACTGAGGTGATAGCATTAATTAACCACAGGTAGGCTGACTGGCTTTCCTGAGTCAAATGCTGAGCATTAAGAATGTAATCATTGCAAGCAAGGAGTATTAGAAGTGCTAAAAATTAGAGACTAGAACTGACAGTTTCTTAATGTTCTCCACAGAACTGGAATGAGGTAAAAAATATTCAGAGAGTGCATTTTGGGTTCATATGAGATTAGTAGATTAGGAGCAAAGGAATCAAGACAGCACAAGAAGGTCCTGTTGAAAATCATTACATTAGCAACAGAAATGATAAATCCTCGTTTCCTTTGGACTTCTGCCCCAGCATCTTTATAATCTCTCTTCTTCCAAACAGTAAATCCAGTCTCTCCCCCAGCCCACATTCCCTATTATGAATTTAGCAGTCAAGGGAGAGCCCTTGCTATGACTAATCCAGAGTTATCCATGTGTAGATCGCTTCCAAACAGAACATATAAAAACTGAAATCTGCCTTTCTTTCCCTCAGTGGGAGTATTATTATTGGTCTTAGTCCATTAACTAGCAATAAATTTTCACCCAACTAGCAGAAACTGTACACCAGTGTCTTATATGCCTGCTTTCAAATTTAGTTCATAAGTTTCAAACATTGTTTGGGAAAAGGACATCCAGAGTTAAAAGTAACAGCAGATTAGACAGTCAACAAAGAGGACATTGTGATAGGGGTGTGAGGGGAACACACAACTTCCCCTGTGTTTGCAGCAGAATGATCAGTAATGAGGGGATTCAACTGGAAATCAGAGAGAATTCACTTGTTAAAGTAGTTAAAAAGATCTTTTCAAGAGCGAAGARGACAATACTGACTTTACAGTGGTTAGTGAAGGGGTATGGCGTAAGAGGCGAGGCGTAAAGAATACAACACAGTTATTTGGCATGTGATAATAGGACGTGAGAGAGGGGAAAGAGAAGGAATTATGGGAAGAAAGAAGGAAAAACAACGGAAAAGTAGACAATGGCCACTGGGAGGGAGCATATGCACGAAGTCTGGATGGAATTCGCTTTCTCAGTTAAATGAGAGAAGGAATCAAGGAAGAGCAGACCAGACATAGGAATATGATCTATGTGCTTCTAATCTGCTTACTGGAGAATAAGAATATTAACAAGTATTTTTAAAATATAGATTTCCTAGCAAAATGTTTAAAAAAATTCTCTCAGTGTTCTGATTGATTAAATATTATTGATGTGGAATTATCCTTTTTAAAACTGAAGCTGTAAATTTGGGACTTTTGGGACTGTTCATTTATTTATGCTTTTAAAATATTCATTTAATTTCTTACCCTCATACAAAAATTGTATTTGCATCACCATAATTTATCTAAACATCATACCTAAAAAAGGGATTTCTTAATGCTTAGAATCCARGTTTGATCCTTCTGCTAGCAAACGTTATCTGTCAGTAAATTTTACCTCATCTTGTTTTTCATCATATTTTTTAGAGCAAAGAACTATCAATAGGAATAAAATATGACAAATTTTCAGAAATGAATTACTGCTCTCTTCATACAGATGGAAAAAATATTCTTTTCTCTGTTCTTTCCCATACCTTAATTTTGGTTTTCACTCAGCAGCTGCAGGATAGTGTCTGCTAGACAACTGATAGATAGGCCAGTTTAACACAAGCTACTAGTAGAGTAAAAAATAATTCGTGGGTAATATTCGATTCATTGAAAGAATGAATCAAATTTGTTTTCACTACAGGAAAACAAAGTAGATTCTGATTTGTTTCAGGTAGATAGCTGACTGATGACATGTATCTGCTAGCTCAGCTGAACTGACTGAAAGATTACAGATCACAAATGATTCATGGCATTCCTTGCTCATCAGCTCAAAGAATAATCAATAACTACACAGAAATTGCTTATCTTTGCATTTCCACACAAGAACCTCAAGGAGGCCTCATAACAGTAGATGGTCCCTTCACTTTCTTACATTCCTGCTTCTGTGCAGTTTAGGCCGAGATTAGAAGATAAATATGAATTCAAACCAATTAGACTCATTGTCTTCTTAACCATTAACATTAGCCAAATCCCTTTGTCATCAGTTCAGCTATTCCCAATTAATAGCTGGATAAGTGACATAAGAATCATATTCCTTATGTGTTTTCAGCTGTTCAGCTCCATAGCTTTTCAYCTTGGACAAAAGTGTGCTTGTATATTGGAACTGAACAGTAAAGGCTAAGGTCCAAGCCCATGATCATTCAAGAGTCAAGTAGCATTCACTGTTGATGTGTGATGTGTGATGACTAAATGRTTATCCGTGACAAGAAAACCAAATAAACAAGATCCTGGTAGTATGAAAAACATTTATTAAACAGTGATGTGCTGGATCATAGTGAATTTATTATGAATCAATGCTGGATCAGCGAATTTATGGGACTTTTTCTGCTTAAGAAATKAAGATTACCAAACTTTTTACTCAGCAGAAGTTCACGTATAGCTGTCATTGAGTATGCTTTTCTTTCATTTTAGACGTGTGGGAGATCACTGACAACATAATTTAATCTCATTATTACTTCAAGCAATTACAAACCACATGTGCCAAATTATGGTTTATTATCATGGCCAAGCTAACCTTGAACATATTAGTTTTCAAAATACTCCATTCAGTATCTTCCCACTGTGAAGACTTTAATGTGCTTTTATGGCTGAGATGATTACAGTTGATTTATATTTCTAAAGCAAGGATAGCTGCAAGTACTTGAATAAGTTTATTCCCTTCAGTTTTATTTGACTTCTTTAAAATATCTACACTTCTCATTCAGAAGACCTAAAGAAATAGGTATTTTCTTAAAGCTAATACACTCCCATATATTACAGGCTACTCCTTCTACGTAGTTCATCTTATTACAAAATTTAGTCAAGTTTACTGTACCAAATACTCCATTTTGGTTTGCAGTGGATTTTTTGGGGCATAGATTTTTTTTTTTTTTTGAGTGGATAATTTTTTGCATAGAAATTCATGCCTCAGTATCTTAAAATATAGGAATGAGCTTGCTGGCACACTTTATGTTGCATTCCATATACAATGTTATTACAATTATTTCCACACAGATTCATAATTAGGGAGGATACATTGAGAGGATTTGAGGTTCAGCTTCATCTTAAAGACAAATGAAACTATCACTTGCAATGATATATGCTTGATGTTATTTCAAATGTAAACTAGTAATTACAAATCTGATTTAATGACCAAATTATTTTGCTGTTTTAAATCACCAGTTACTGTATTAGGACAGATTGCCAATCTGTGCTTAAAGTCATTTAGACTGAAGAAAGGTTTGTGTTCCTGTAAGACTGTCTGTTGTTTCCAACAATATCAGTTTAATAAAAGATCCTACTTCTACTGTCAAACCAAGCCTCATTACTAAACACACTCTACAAATGTTAGATACTGGTTGTTAAATAGCCAGCCTACTGTATCTGTATGCACAGAATTAAAGCCTATATTGTGCATACTCCTAGCACAGCTGGATGGTCCTTCTGAGGTCTATATGCTGTGTTATAGCCACTTCAAATGAGGCTAAATTGCCTAAAGACTCTGTTTCAGCCAGTTCCCTGCTGAGCAGTAAGAATGATAGTGATGTCTATGTCCTGGTTAGCAAATAAATTGGAGAGTACTTTCTTTATAGAGAATGTGTGTAGCCATCTTTCCACTACAGCTCACAGTGCAGGAAGCATGCTTACTAGCTCTTTGGAATGGCACACAAAGCACTGTCTATTATTGTAGAGAGCATTCATAATGCCCTAGTTTAAAAAGTAATGGTAAGGATTCTGTTGCTGGGTTGCTGCTTGCACACCTATACAGTCAGTTTTGGGATACTATTAGAGTTTTCCATAGCTATTTGTATAGAAAAAGTATTAAAGTACTTTGTAGATAAATTCGGGAGGGGGGGGGTTGAGACAGAGAGGGGAAGACTTTGAGGTAATATACAATCAACTAGCATCCAGTATATCATTTTTGCATGAAAGAAGAGACCTATTTTTTCTTAACTTCATGACATAAAAACTTCGGGAAAAGAAGCTGTCCATCACTCAATGATATCCTTTCACACATCTACTAGACTAGAGAATATGAAACATTTTTCTTCAGAGGTTGTCTTTCCCCATCAACCACCCACCAGCAGTTTATCAGTAAGAGAAAGAAAGGAAGCAAAACAGTTGACCCTAGCAGCAATTAACGCATCTGGTTCCTTCAGGTTTTGGAGCATCTGTATTCTGGAATCAGAGCTCACCTTCTAGAGATGACATCTTTTCTTCTACTTGTTCCTCAAAGTGAGGGAAGAAGAAGGGGAGAAGAAATCGAAGAACAGAGAAGGAAGCAAAAGAATAAAAAACGCCAGCATCATTCTAGAGACAATCCCTGAATTTAGTGCCTGTAGGCTTCAACTTCTGCTGCTGCCTCAGGTCAGGCTGGAGATCTCCAGACTGTAGCTCTCTTAAGATTACAGCTTTGTTCTATGAATGTCACCGTGCTTTTGAAAATAGAAACTTTGCCTTTTTCTCTGGCCTTTTAGCAGAATCTACAATGCACAAATATGGTTGTGCCCAATGTTAGCTTTTTTAAATTAACCTCTAACTCCAGCCTAACATTGATGATATTTAAAAAAAAAATTCCCTTTGCCTAGAAAATGAACTGTGAAAACTAGAAGTTCTACAGCAAGCACTGACCTCGCGGTATAGCAAGAAAGAGCACCGTTCATCAGCAAAGAGTATATAGTAATGAGTTGCATAACTAATCATCTATTCACTTTTCAAGGTTTCTAAAAGATATTTAAAATAAGCACTTAATCAGCAAGGTTTGTGAGACATTTTCCAGATTGAAGGACAGGTCTCCATCGTCCGTTTCTCTGGCATTTTGTGATTTGCTTTTTACACATAGAATTTCAATTTATTTCTGCAGATGTTAGTAGGTGCAAAAAGTTCAGCTTAGAAAGGTTAATATTTCTGCTCTCTGTAAAAAAGAACTACTTTTATTTGCTATAACCTTAGCCAGGAAAGCCAGGGAGTTGAGACTTCTGTTTTTCACCCTTGAATTTGCTTCTAAAGTTGATTCAGAACTTTATACTAATGAATCTATTGGGATGCTTTTATTCACTCTTAAATACACTTGAGTGCATATAAGTGAATTCTGCCTGCACAATAGTTAACTTCCCAAGGAAACACATTATGCCTGATTAGTTAATTTTGGGGGCTGCAAAAATGTATTTGTATTTTAAAACTTTGAAAGATAGTGTTTCGATTTGAAAAATAAAGAGAGCTTTTCAAGTTCCATTTAAGTTCTTTTGCAATCATACTACTTTATCTGAATTTGACTTAAGAAATCCTAAAGTTGTTGTCTATAGCAACATTTTAAATAGCCAGCAACAAGCATTTTCTATTATTCTAGCATATTATTCTAGCAAAGCATTGTTATGAAATCACTACACTCTAGTTATTTTTTCTTGTGATGAAATGACAAAATTAAAATAATATCATGCAGCAGCTTTTGCTAATGGAAATTTGGAGGTGCCTTCATTTTATGGAAGAGCTTGATTGTGTGCAATAATAATGAATGTGACATAAAATACATTATGGGTTTAAGAATTTCACTAGATTTCTGTCATTGTTTTTTGGGGGGAACTGAGATTCTCGCTCAACATTTCTATGAAAATTAATAGTCTCAATGATGAAGGTATCGTAGGAATGCTAAACGATCACATGTAGTAACTGGTCTTCTCACTAAAATCATTTCTGTATCAACAATAGACTTACCACATTAGAATATGGTAAGGCATTCATTTAACACTATAAACCATAGTTCAAAGCCTATATATTTGCATAAGATACAACTAAGCTGAAGTTGCTGTAATGTTGATTTGCTATTTGAACTCATCTGGCATGTTTTCTTAATCTTAAATCTTGTATTAAGTATAATCAAATTTACATTGAAATTTAAATTTTCATTATAAACTAAAGACAGCAGTGATTTCAAATAATCTTCCCTACTTATCAAATCACAAATGTACTGCAGTCCATGCTTCTTTTCCTCAACTTTAGTTCCTGGATGTATTTGTGATAGGAAGAGGGAGAAAGGCCTGCCATCACTTCCCTCCTGCCCCAGGGAACTGTATTTTAGAAACTCTCCCACAAATGAGGAGCAAGAACAGCCAATTCCATTGTGAAAAAGCAGCCTCCAATCCTTAGATTCTAGCAGTTCTCCTTCAAGATATTCTTTAAATACCTCAACAGTAAACTGGATGTTGAACAGATGTTCACACAATTAATAACACAACCCTGATTGCTACCAAGCTGTAGTGATATAATTTCTGTGTTCCTTAAGGTTAACAGTATTTTATCATCCTCGGGTGATTAGCATCCTGTGCACTTCAGCATGTTTTTGCTCACTCAGATATAGGTATAACAGAGAGGAAACTTGATTGTCACAATAAGTGAGTTAATTATGAGGACAAAAATGGAAATACACTAATAAAGCCATGAAGTAGTTCGCTTAGCTGGTATAATGTTAGATACAATAGCATATGTAACACTGAGAATTCAGATTTTGTTCACAGAGCGACTGTATATACATAATACATACTCAGTCAAGATACTGGTAAAGAAGAACATGGGAAAAAGTTGCGAGAAGTGTGAATACAAACACTAGGTAAGAGTATGGTTTCATAGGACAAAAAGGGATCATGAGGTTGCACAATTATGCAAGGACAAAAGACAATCCTGTGTCTGCCATTAAGTGCTGGTCCCACTTACAAATAACTGATTAGCTACATTTTCGTCTAGAGATGTGGTAGGGGGAAGATTCTCTGACTGGGATCACAGAAAAACATATTTAAAGCACTTTATGAGGTTCATGTGAAGATGCCTACATTTTTCTATCTTTTTTTTCTTCTTTTTATCTGATGAAAAGAAAATCTAAGAGCTGKCAAGGAATACAGAGCTGTAGCGTTACTTACATGAAAATTCTATAGCTCCTGCATAACTTCTACACTAGAACTGATAAGACAAACCAAGCCAACCACTGCAAACTGGCACAAAATGTTGGACTCTGGTGTGTCCTTTGTCCATGGAACACGATCAGACTCTCTCTTTGATAAAGGAAAATGACTTAGAACTTAACACCATTGCTACACTTGGTCAGATTCCCATCTTTAGAATGACTACTTGTTTAGTAAGACTTGAGCATCAGTTGTGGCTGCCTGAAGCTACTGAAACAACCAGCATCCCAACAGCTTTCTTTTTTCTTTTCCAGATAGGTCTTGGAGCAAAAGAGTATACTGTCCTATAGGGTAGGATTAACTAAAATGGAACATTAACTTAGGAGCAATAATATATTATTTTCTCCTTTAATACCCGTAACTTAAATTGAATGTATTTACTCCAGAAGAATGTATTACTCTGTGGAAAAATCTGTTCTCCCTACACTAGGATTCCCAACATCTTTCAGTAACTTTTTCACCTGTCTCAGCATCCAGTCACACGAAGTTTTGCTGTGTTGTCACTTTTTTCACCTATTCTACCCCCTATTCTTCCCACTTGAGTGACTTGTTCAGCAGTGGGGACTATTCTCAGCAATGTTCACTTGTCAGTGAAACTGACTCCAAGTTGGCCTGATGTTCAGACAACGAATCATCAGAGGAAAGACTTGGAGACCAAGCTGAGGTAGATACTTGGTCAGCACTGCTGAACCTCATCCTGCTCTGTAAATCTACTGACTCGTGTACAACCACCAAAAATCTCTTGTCACTAAGTTTTTTCTTATCCTGGAAAAAAGGGTTGGATATGTTTTTTGTTTCATGTTTGTTTCATGCTTGGCAGTTTGGCATAGAATTTCTCACTTCATAGGATCTTCTCACTTCACGTGCTACATTCCTTTAACAAGGGCATAGGTGTGTGAGTCTGAKCCTCTGGATGGAGGGGGGAGATGGCTCCCTCTCTCAGGAGCAGCAGAGCATGGTCAAGCAGCCAATAAGTCAATCAGTCAAGGAGCTTTCATACCAGAGAAGAGAGACTGCAGCTCCAGCAGGAACTGAGATTGCTAAGAACAGAAGMAGACCAGGCCTAAGAAATGGGAAAAGAGGACAACAGGAGACTGTCAAAACCCTTGAACTGACTGAAATCAACCCTGGAGGGACAGTTCTGCCCTGAAAGTACAGAAAAAGCAGGGAGAAACCAGCTTATTTTTGTTCTTCCCCATCTTAAATGGTTTTCTTAATGGAGCTCACTGTAAGCAGGTAAATAGATTTATCTTACAGCTCTAACCAACTCARTATCCTGTCACACCATATTTAAAGGAAGGTTGATCTTGCTAATAAAATATGCCTAAATATACCATAAAGAACTGACACTGTCCTGACTATTTCAGATATTGGAATTTATTAAAAAATTTCCCATGGACTTTCCTAAAATATGTATTCAAGTCTATCAAGAAAGGCATATAATGACAGAGCAAATACTACTATTTCCCATCAGTGGCTGGAACTGACCTACAAGTTCAGTAAAAGCTCAGAGGAGGAATCTTTGCATGTTACCAAGACAGTCCTTTCTACATCATGGACTGACCAGTTTTATTTCACACAGATGAAGACTGGGTTTACATTTTGAGTGAAGTATTTTCAGATGTTTTGGGGAAGTCTTTCTGCTATTACTTTACAAAATAAGTTAATCTCCTAATGCATACATTTTTTTTTGCTTATACATGGAAACATCTAAGTCTACTTTAAAGCAGCGCTCTGAGGAGGCTCAAGCTGTCTTTCACTTCCAACACTGTTGAAGGAATCTTTTCACCTACAAAGCTAAATACAGATGTTTCTGAAACTGAAGCAAGAAAATCCAGGAGGCTATACTTGAGAGGCAGAAGATAGACACACACACAAAAAAGATTTTTTTTAATTCTCACTGTCTCTGACTCTTTAAGTGGTTGTTAACTGACTGACTTCAGTGTTCAGTCAGCTTCAGTACATTTTAGAAGGATAACTTTTAAAAAAACAAGGTGATTGTTCCCTAATAGACAAAAGTAAAGAAAAGCAAAAGGACCATTCAGCTGAATGCTAAGATTTCATTAATGCTTGCACACCACTTTATTCTTCTTGTAATAAACTTCCTATCTGGTTTTGTAGCACAGTATAAATACACTACATCTTTGACATGCACTGATTGTACAATACCTCTTCTTTCTGGCATCCTTTAAATCCTCAGCATAGGGATTTTCTTTTAACATTCACTGAGATAATTATCCCATCTTTCTTAGGTGCCTTCTTTATCTTTAGCTTCCTAACTAGAAGTGTTGTCTTCTGGTTTGCTAAATTTTGTTAAATAATTTAGTACATTTGCATACTAAAAAATTGTAGCTAAAAATAGATGGAGAGCTCAAGAGTAAGGTTCAGAGGGAGAACAGGCTAAGTTTTTACCGAATATTTAAAAGGATACTATCTTTAGCTGTCTATATATTTAGCTGTTCAGTTTGCTTAAAAGCTTTTTTTGGTACGATTCTCTCTAAAGTATTTAAACAAAGATAAGAAGGAGTATAAGAGAGAAAAGAAGCATAAAAAAGCAGAGAAGCTCCAACAATCAAAATATAATATACATAATATTATGAAACTAAGATCATATTGGAGATAGAGTTTTTCAAATCTATTTTATTTTCACACAAAGAAAAGGTTCACATTTTTTACATTGTAAGTTTTGAACTTGTGATTTTACAGAGTGTTTGAATTCTCAAGGTGAGCAGTTAGAAATTTTTGAGTCACAACAAAAATCGATGGGTACAAATACTTCAAATGAGATATCACAGTGCAGTTTTTAAATGCTAACCGTACTGAAATTACCAATTTAGACTTAGGCAATAGAAAAATAGAATGCTTTCCAAAAAATTCCAAACTACTATTCATTGAAGAAAAACCTAGAGAACAGGCAAGTAACTAACACAAGCTGGAGAGGAATAATGTATTCAATACGCAAATTATGAGATACATTCTGCACACAGAGCTACCTTTTACCCCAGTTGCACTAGTTCAACTTTTCTGAAGTAAGAGAGTTAGTTAAATCATTATGTTAGCCAACTGCTTCTAGTCACAAGCCTACTTCTAAGAATGCAATGGTTTGGCACATTCACCTTCATACTAAATTACACATCTCCTTGGAAGTGAGCTCTTAGTAAAAAACTTCATTTAATACTGTTAGGATAAAAGGCATAAATCCTAACCCCATTTTAATTCTAATAAGCCTTAAATATAAAAATCACATATTTGCTAATTAACTAACCAAGAGTATACTGAAACATTTTAGAGTTGTATGACGGTATCTACTAAAGGGAAGAAAAGTCCCTTTAAGAAAATTGACCTCAATTATGTAAGCTCATGAGGGTATTATGGAAATAACTGAAGAGTTTTCTATTATGGTTAAGTGTCAAAGGGCAATGATACCTGCATATTTCTCATATTCGTTTTTGTCACATATTTATTGCTTGGCAATTTTATTCTATGCTGTGTGTAGAATCCAATCATGCAGGGAAAGAAAAGGAAAGCAACAAGCAATAAAAAAATTCCCCACCCCTTCATAAATTCTAGAGCCTGATCAAACTACAAACAATGTCTGTGGAAATTTTACCATTCATTCTAATGAGGAAAAATAGATTACTCAGTTAAGATTTAAGTGGAAATATATTTATTAACTACAGCTATTGTAACAGATAATACAAGGCAAGAGTCCTGCTTCCATATCCCATTACAAGCTATCACTAATCAATTGACCCATAAGTCATGATGTCTAGATGGAGGATGTTCCAAACATTTTGTACCAGAAAAAGCTTAGGTAGAAGTACACTTCTTGTTCTAAATATTATATCTAAAATGATTTAAGCACTGTTAATATTTTACCACACCATTGTTACAGAATAACTAGCTGATGCATGCATGTATCTATGCTTCTCATATTATTGTATAGTGTAAAGGTATTATCAGTATGAATTTAAGATGACTTCATTACTTGCCTGCAGTAAAGTCACAGTGTATATTTCAGGCAATCCAGAAGAAATACTGAAAAATCTTGAACCTCATGTCTTTATTTATCTGAATTACAGGAATAATGACTTAAGAATTTTTTTAAAGTGCTATTAATTCTTTATAGTCATTTTGCACCTATTCTTTAATCTGTAGTCCTTGTTGCTTTTCTGATGAAGAAACTAACTTGTACTAAGGTAAGCCTTCTGAGAAGCCTAAAATGAATGAAAATATTTTTATAGTCATTCAAATATCATAAATGTTAAAGTTTATCTCACGATCTTTTTAGACTATTGCTACAAGCAAAGGAAATAGCCTTAGAAAACAGAAATTACTTTTCCAGCTCCACTTTGGTCCTGTTAGAGCACTAGAAATTAGATCTTTAGCAAAAAAAAAAGTTTAGATGCAGAGTAATTATATATTTTCCCTAGCTTCATGACACAAATTAAAACACAGGTTTTAGTTAAGTTAGTGCAATGTCTTCATTCCCTCTACTCTAATATAAAATATCAGCTGTAGCTGTGTTGCTTCCTTAGGTTTTGTCAGCAAGCTATTTAAAATACATGTCTAATTTAAGCAAACAAACATTGTTTCTGAGTCATATTATCCTATTCAAGTGCCAAAATCTGATAATTAATTACCTATATGAATCAGGGCACTAAGGAAGAAACTGCCTGCTCCCCTCAATTTCTTATAAATCTGTCTTGTATCATACCTCTAAACCCGTTTTATTTTAAATTATATAAAGGGACAAAATCTACTAATGCTTCTAAACTTTTGACACACTTACATTGACAGTGCTATAATTTTATCTGCTTGCTGAAGTAATCCTACACAAATTTCTCATATCGATTTTATGGATTTTTACTTACTAGCTGACATGCTCTTTCTAAGAAAGGTGTCCAAAACCTAAATTGTTGATGTGTCATATTGTGGATTTGATTGGCACTCAGTGTAAGCAGTTTGTATTTCTCACCTTTTTTTTCACCCCAGTGAGGCAGGTGCAGAAGCCTGCAGTTGATACAGGTGCTCAGCAAAATACAAAGGCAAACGCTGAGGAAGGGATCCTCCTAGCAGGCTACAGACATACAAAGACATATGAGAATACTGTACGTGTTCTCAAGAGTCTATTATAATCCAATAGCTGGAGTAAATTCCTTAGGGCTTATAAAACTCTTTACAGAGGAAAGGAACCACACATCAGTGGGTCTTCTCCCTTTCTTAATCTAGAGTTGTAGTTTCGCCATTCCTTTTTCCTAAAGAGGAATGGATAAGCATCAGAGAACAGAAGACAGGTATTAACACACCCTTGGCCCTGCAGCCACACAGGCACAAGTTCCACTTCTTTGTCCTTCCTTTAGCTTCCAGTGCTAAATGTACCTCTGCAGCTACAAAAGAGTTAACCTCTTGCTGCCATGATTTACTTCCACTAACAAAAGCCTACTAACATTGCAATTAAAACAGCACTTAGTCTAGTGAATCTCCCATGACACTTGAGACAATTTCACTTTCCCCCAGTGTGTCTGGAACATCCTGCCCTTCTCCAGGCACCCAGTCATGAGAATGCCACTTCTGGCTTTTTGCTGTAGCACAGTAGAGCAAAAGAAGGAATGAAAGGGAAGGGGAAAGAACTGGAGGCAGCTGGGTCTTTCATAATGACAGGATGGAATACTCCTTTAAAAAACGCCAATCAAACTAAAGGTGGGAGAGTTATATGATAATTCTCTGTGTCTCCTCACCTTTTTTAAAGGAATTTGGGACAGAGAGAGAAAATCAGGGGAAAAAGAAAGAAGAAAAAAAGTTTATTTTTTGGAAGGGTGGAAGATTTTATGTTTTAAGGAGGTATGGAGAAAAAAACATGTGAAGATGGAATAAATAAGAGAAGGAATAAAAGGAATAGAGAAACAGAGAAATAAAAAGAGAATGGATAGAGGAAGCAAGAGTAAATGCACATAAATCTAACTATGTATAATTGATATTTTGTATAATGCTACTTTGCAATTTCCTGGCAGGTGTCCTACATTGCTGATTTTATGAGAAAAAAATGGGATGACTATTTTAAAAACTCATGTTTAATTAACACTATTGGCTGTCTACTCTGGATTTTGTGTTTAAATGCTGGAGTTGGTTGAATGACTACCTATACTTTTATTAGTCATAAGGGAAAGAAAAATTGATTATTTTGTACTTTGGAGAGGCTTTTTTTTTCATTCTTTTTCTTCACATGAATAATTCTACAGACAAATTCAGCCATAAAACCCTATTATATAAAACAGTTACTTTCAAAGAGGTTCAGGACAGAGATTTCATATTCATATTCCATACAGTATGAAAGTCTGCTGCCAGTTATGTAGTTGTAACTCCACCTTCCTGTTTTGTCTTACTTGTTTTTATCAAAATACATATTCGAACTTAGATGGGAAGAGGCTGTATCTTTTCATTTCCTAGCACACTGATCCTGACTGATCTATGAAATTCTGTACAAATACAAAATGTAATAATATTTCACATACATCCATCTCTGTCATTCCCTGCTTCTCCCCTTTGCTTTGCTTTAGCCTCTGAACTGTATTATTACCTTTATTTCTCTGAGCTATGATATTATTGTGATAGTAGCATTTTCTGTCCGTCTACTTTTTCCACTCTCCAATGCAAATGCAATCGAAGGGGAAAAAATACTCTTATCCTGATTCTGCTTTGATCCAGTTCAGTAGTGTGATCCTCTGACATCAGCAGTACTGTTATTCTAATCAGTTTCATACAGCTTGCTGAACTGTGATGATCACCTTAGTGTTCTGCAACATCTAGGCAACACCTTGTTGGAAAACATGCTCTTCTTCAGGATTTTTTTTTTTCTCCTGAATGAATTAGAGAAATTAGAAATAGAAAAGATCAACCAGAAGGGGTAATATAATTCCCTTCTGTAAAAGTGGTAAGTTACTCAGGTGAATCCATTTGGTCTCTGAGATACTGTCATCATGGGAGAAGAGGCTAATGTTCAAAAGGAGTAGATGGCTTGACCTTGAAATCACACCAGCCCAGTGAATTGTATAAAAAAAATGATCCAGACATATACCTAAAGCACCAAAACCAACATCACAGAGCTCAAGATGCTGTTGTGCTACTGTTCAGAGGGACCTCAGCAGGCTGGAAAAATGGACAGGTTCAACACAGGGAAGTGCAAAGTCTTGAACCTGGGGAGGAATAATCCAGGCACTGGTACAGGCTGGGGGCTGGATAGTAGCTTTCCAGAGAAGGATCTGGAGGTCCTGGAGGACAAGAAGATGAACATGAGACAGCAATGTGCCCTTGCGGCAAAGGTGGCCAACGGCCTCTTGGGCTGCATGAGGAAGAGCATTGCCAGCAAGTTGAAGGGGGTGAACCTTCTCCTCTACTCAGCCCTGGTGAGACACACCCGGAGTGGTGGGTGCAGTTCTGGGCTCCCCAGGACAGGAGAGACATGGACATACTGGAGCAAGCCCAGTGAAGGGCCACAAAAATGATTAAGGGACTGGAGCATCTGTCACATGCGGAAAGGCTGAGAGCACTGGCACTGTTCAGGCTCAGGGGGATCTTATCAATGTTTAAAAATAGTGGAGGGAGGGAGTAAAGCAGATGGAACCGGACTCTTCTCAGGGGTGCCCAGTGACAGGACAAGAGGCAACAGGCACAAACTGAAACAGGAAACAGAACAGGAAATTCTGTTTAAACAAAAGAACCTTTTTTACTGTGAGGGTGACTGAGCACTGGAACAGGTTGCCCAGAGAGCTTGTGGAGTCTCCACGCCTGGAGATGTTCAAAACCAGATTGGACAGTATCCTGAGCGACGTGTTTTAGCTGACCCTGCTTTGAGCAGGGGGGTTGGACTAGATGGCCTTCAGAGGTCCCTTCCAACTTCAACTTTTCTGTGATTCTGTGAAGACATCCACCACTATGTCTGCCTGCCCTGGTTTCTAACCTCCACCTGCAAGACAGCAGTGTTTGTTGATTCTCTTCAATGTCATTAGTAGCTTTCTTGATATTTTACCCTATGTCTTAATTCATCCTCTTCCCTAGGCTGAGTAGACAGAACAGAATTGAAGTTAAGAATGATTTAAACAGAATTTTATCTGATGGAATTAGATGTCATGACTTCTGCATTTTGGTGAAAAACAATGTAGACCTGAAAAATTATATATTTACACACTGAACAGAGCACATAACTATAATGATACTCATTTTGACTATCAAAATGTGCGTACAGCATTTCAACTATTTGTTAAACATCAATTAAACTGTTTTTATTTTATCAACATCTACTGGAGATCTGTCAAAAAGTGTTTCAAAAAACTGAATCGTTCACTCAGATTACAAAACTATTTATTTAACAGGAGCTTTCATGTGTTATTTTTATATTGTAAAATTATAAATATATATGACAATGTTAGTTTAATCCAATTTTCATACCAAAGATATATATATTACCTGGATATTATCCTGATAAAATTTTAAAGGCTCGTTTACAAGAATGGAAGGTCTCCTCCAACTTGCTGCTGCCTCTAAAGCAAATTATCTTGGATATGAACATACTGCATAGACTTCCAAAGGAAAATATTTTATAGCACTATGTAATTTAAAGGTGAGATGAGTATGTCCTGAAGTTTAGCTCAGACCACTAGCATTTAAAGTCTTTTCTCAAGCTACACTTCTTGAAAAAAAACCCTGACTATCACTAAATCCTTATGATTAGACCCACAAAAGGACTTCAGCCAAGCCCTACCTACTTCTACATTAGGTGCCTAAATCTGTAATTGTGATCCTGGCCTTTCCTTTACTGCAGATTTTCCCATCTGCTTTGTATTTCATGGTACCTAAATTACTCCAAGGGCTAACGTTGCCCTTCTTGACATAATCAGAAATACCTCAGTCTTGACAGTGCTGAGCTGTTCAAAGTCCTGTGCATCTAGTAAATCTAGTACTTTGTACAAACTAAGTATTCCTATCATGCAAGAGATCCAATATAAGAGGCATTTTTAAAGCAGCCCTGGCATGTCACAGAAAACTGCCAGAGACAAGTTAGGTCCCCAAGTCTGGAGCACTTATTCAGCATATGGATTCACCTCTCTCTCTGCCTGATAGCAAAACTCACATCACTTTACTCTCATGACTGAAGCACCAAGAATAGCATTGTCAAATATTTTTTAGACTGTAAGGAGAGCAGTAGCTGTCTCAATCACACCTGTGTCATGACACCACAGAGAAAGATGGGAGGTGATAAAGTCACARAAAACTATATGTCATTTGTGTATCTGCAAA
Source organism: Apteryx rowi (assembly GCF_003343035.1). Classification (NCBI taxonomy): domain Eukaryota; kingdom Metazoa; phylum Chordata; class Aves; order Apterygiformes; family Apterygidae; genus Apteryx; species Apteryx rowi. Next base: position 152,712 of record NW_020450721.1, on the reverse strand, counting down.
ACTGTTCCATCACATCTACATACTGTTTGGCTACAGCCAACTTTCAGCTGACACCAACCTTCTCCATTCTTTTATTCTAAGTATTATATAATTCCTCATTGCCATTTTCTGCCAATTATGCTTTCATGCATCTAATTTTCTTGCCAGAAGATGGCACAGATATTTCAAATTAAATTGTTGCTGCAGCTTCATTGGAAGTTTCTGTATGATAATTACTATAATCTAAATACTGTGGAGTGTATCAGTGTGATCTTTCATTTATGCTGTGCTGGTTATGTCAAATTTTCTCCAACTTGCTATGCACTGCAATGAAGTATTACAATGCAGATTATTCTTACAGCATGGTCTTTTAACAAATCTATTCTTCCCTGTCTCTGAAATCTATTGTTATGTAGTTCTCCAGCTGTCCAGACCTGTGAGATCATGACCACCCTGAATGTCTATCAGTTCCAGTTAAAAGTTGAGGTTACTTAGGTTCTTGCAGGATCTGAACTAGTCTATGACATTCAAAATCTCTGCCTTAGTAAGATTATTGCATATGACTTTGGGCTATACAGTAAATATTTAATACTTTCTCCTCAGTGTCAAGCTACCTGCCTGACATCATTGCAGCTGGAGGCAATCGCCATGCCCGTAATTATATAGCAGGCTTCATTAGTGTCCCCACTAGATGAYAGTGGGTCTGAAAATTCCTTCCACTACGAGAGAGATGTGCACTTCTGAATGAGGTTGTACGAAAACTGCTAAATAATATCAGGCCTTTTCTCAATTTAAAAAGAAAGAGAAAGAGGTTTTCCTACATGTTTTATGCCAAAATGTGCATTATGGGCTTTAAGCCATTCACATTTCCTTGTATCACCACTTGCAGCACCAGGTTTAATTTGCTAATCAGAAGTAAAACCCACAGGCCCATCATGCTATTCAAATTTAATGTGCATGTGGACTTCTTGATTTCGGACCAGGTTTATAAATAGCACCTTGAGTTTAAAAATAGGCATTTTATATCTAAGGGAGTTGATATTATGATCTGTAAAATGAATGAAGCTCCCAAGAGTAACTGGAGTTTATGTAATATTTATTTCTACACTTCTGCTCAGCTGTTTTATGTCATTTTGATGCTGAGCTGCATCAAGGACTGTTAGTTTCATAATCCTTTAAAATCTTTCTACAGTGAAGCTGGAACTGTCTGCACACTTTCTTTCTAGGTAAACTTAGATGGCTTTGGGATTTTGTCTGAGAAACAGTGAACATTGGCCCTCCTTATGGATTCTTTTTTTTAAATTTAATAGTTTTTATTGCACATGACCTTTGTGGAATTTCCAATTGGGCTGCCAGGTACAGCAACTTTCCAATATTAAGTTGATGTTAGAAAGATTCTGGAGAGATTTTCCTTTTCTTGAAACCTTACTATTGGTTAAGGTCTAAGGGAGAAGGGTTTCTGAGCCTATAAAACTAAGCTCTGTCCCCAAATACATGAACAGGAGGAGTTTATTAAATTTGCATTAAGTACTTACAAAAACAGCTTTCACTCCTTGATTTTGTAGTTGCTTGTGACATTTTAAACATGAAATACTGGTGCTAATGGAAGAACATTAAGGGCAGAAATGTTTGTAGATTATGAAGAAAATAGTGTTTGCATCTGTCATTGAGACACCATTTTGTGCATGAAGATAGCCATGTGACAGAAGCAGAGGCATGACCAACAGGTATGCCTAAAAAATGCTTTTCTAAGGAAAGGAAGTCCAGCTCTTAGCAGAAAATTAAAGCAGACTGTATTGAATATTATGCTTAGTCTTCTAACCTTGCTTTCTTTATAAATTAGCCTACTGCCTGATTTCCTGTGATGTGTCATATTCTAGATACAGAGACTTAATCACTCCTACCATTCTGTTGTGAAGGGGAGGAATTATTCATTTTCTAGGCTAGGTGTTTTGCCAGCTGTCTATCAGTTCAGTCAATTTTGCCAGATGTCAGTATGGTGTTGTGTTCAGTTATGACTATGAGGTGCCATATTTTAATTTTCTACTTTCCGCTGTAGACATTCATTGGCATGCAGATAATATTAGTCTTGTTTTCACTTATCAGCACACAGCCCTAGATTCACATTCTGAGCCAGGGTTTTTTATAGAATTAAATGAGATCAGTTCTGGACTAATGAGAAACATTTCAAAATGCTGCAAAATCTGTAAGCTATCCTTGAAGAAAATCAGTAAAAGTATTAAGAGTAATCAGAAATTGGTGCTTTAAAATATAAATTAAAGCTTTGGCACCATTAAATACATGAAAACTGTATAAAAATCATGGCAATATTACATTTGAATAAATTACAACTTCCAGCGAACTTGACCTGAATTTATAGCAAAGCAATCTACTAAATAAGCCTCATTATAAAATGATCAGAGATGACTGTTCACACATATGGCAGTATCTCGGAGGTGATAAAAAGATAGTAGGTAGGAATGGCAAGGACCTGCTAGGTAGAAATTAAGTTTGATCTCATAATTGGTCCACCATTGAAACATTACTATCCTTTTTCCTTGAAGATACATTTAACAAGTAAACATTAAAGGTCTGAGCCAATGGCCACTGAAACAAAGCTTTGAACCTGACTTCAATGGAAGCTGCATCTACAGTTTAGTTTTGCCTAAAGGGAAAAGCATCTCGTTAGCATAAAAATCCTGTACTCTTAGATAAATTTGGTACAACCTGAAGCATTAATGCATAAATAGGAAATGTAATGTTATAGACTACAAAATGTAGCCACATGATGAAAACAAGATGGTATCTGGAAAAGATTTGTAATAAGAAACCAATACATTATTTATATGGGAAATATTTTGAAATAGATTAACAGAAATAGTGATCCGACAATCTGGCAACCAATATTAAAAGGCACAGATAAATCTTGAAAAATAGGAGGAGAAATAGTAGCTTCACCATTTTTGCCACCAAAATGAGATCTTCTCCACAGTTCATTCAGATTTCATTAGTACAAAAACCTCTGGCTAAAGTTCCTAATGCTTTAAAACACTGTTATTTTGTTCCATAGATACATTCTTTTGTCCAAGATAAAAGTTTTGGAAAAGAGAAAATACTTCACAGTTTCAATACATGAGGAAACATCTCTGCAGACCACAACTCTCAGTTATGCTCCTAAATTTGAAGAAAGCATTTGTCCCTCTGCTTCTTTTTTATCTGCTGGCAAAGTGCTCAGCCTTCCAGTTGAAGTCAATAGAAGACACTTAGCACTATGTAGACTAAGTGACTGCAATTTTCTACTATTATTCTGCACCTATTTATGTTTTTAGAAACTTCTGGAAACTACATAATTTCCAATAACTTCAGGACATATTTAGCACTACATCTAGGGAATCACAACCCACATAGCATTTTGTGTATGTTTCGCAGATAGCCGTTGCTGAAGATGCAACATCATCTAGTTCTTCAGAGATGCTCTTCTACCCATCTCGACATCATGACAACTAATCCCAAACACATTTTTTACAATCTGTCAGGGTCACAGTTTTTTCCGTTCCATTTATGTTGTATTTTGCTCTTGGAAAAGTTAAGTTATCTGGGAGAGCACTTTGTTTCCTGTTACTTTAATGCAGTTTTTTTACTTGGCCAGTAGGTCTGATGTTGCTGTGTGTTTGCTGAGCAGAGGGGCTTCTTTTCCAGTTATAGCAGAGAAAATATTTAATGGAACATTGCTTTGGACTGCATCTAAAAGCACAGCCTGCCAAAGCTGGTTACCATTAACTTATCTTTCTTCCCACATACATCTATAGCACAACAGCTGCTTAAGTTATTTAAATGGCAAAGTCAAGAAATTCAACCTGTACATCCTCAGTTCAGCCAACTGGTGTTTATGCACTGTAAAGGATTCTTTAGTAACGTAAATGACATTTTTTTCACAGCAGCCTGATCTCACTTTCTGAAGGGAATGAATACTTTTTGCTCATGAAAAGTTATTCAAGATTTTGGTGTTAAGGAATTTTGGTTTTTTTTGTTCAATGTGGAGTTCCAGGCTTCATTTGCAGCATTCTGTTCAAAGCCAATTCTAAAGATAAAAATTACTTTATTCCTGTATCTTCCTTACAGTGCTCACCACTACACTATCCAAGTGCTTCACGACATAAAAGAGTTTATTTTCACAATAGGCCATTCTATTTCATAGAATGTTAACATTTTCCAGTAATCRTGGGTGCCTAAATCTGAGGTCTTATTTTTAAAGTACTTATTTTATAATGTGTGAAAACCTAACACCATTGCTAATCAAACTTCAGTGTCTGAAACAATGAACCTCAAAATACCCAACAAACATACTAAACTCAAATAAATTATTATTTGAATTGGCCATTCTACAACTACAATGTTCCTGTGCTCACAAGGAAAATGTATCAGAACTCAGGTTTCAGGGGAACACTTCCTGAAAGGCAGGTTAAAAGTCCTCTCTGCAAGCAGGTATTTAGTTTACAACCAGTTTTCTAGCTCAACTATTTGGTGTCCCACCTGACATGCTAACTGGAAGCTGGAAGCCTGGAATTTTGGTTTCCATGCTTATGAATTTTTAAAAGGACAGGCTCCCAGGATACGCTGTTCTTCTCCAGCTTCTATATGAAGCAGCTAGTGTTTCCAAGACTTACAGGCTTTCTGGCTCTAAGGCAGCCAGAGAGGATAAGCTGAGACAACCATGGCTCCCCATTTTGGGGAAGCCTGAAATGTGGCTGCTTCAGACACAAAACTCCAACACTTTCTAAACACTCAAATATTTTGAAGATCCTTCTCATATATCCCTGTAAAATCCAGTGTCCTAACTAACTAACCCCTATAGTTTTCAATTATGATTTGTCTATCTCTATGCCTCTGTCTTCTGGCCAGATCTACCATTTAGCTCCATTCATCTTTCTTTCATTATCAATCAGCTTTCTCCAGCTTGTATTATGACTTTTTTCACTTCCTGACCCAGTCCTAATACTGTCAAACAGACCTTCCACCAACCTGTTTCTCCTCCAATTTCTCCATTTCTACTTCGTCTGTCTCCATTTTTTCTTACTAACTCACAGTCACAAAGAGTGAATGCAATGGAAAGTCAGGTTTCCAGAAGCCTTACCCGGCCAGTGATATTTTCAGCTCCCAGTCTCAGTTCTCTTGCCCAGTTTCCTTGGTGCAATGTGTCATTTATCATCCACCTGCTGATATTACCTTCAATCTGCATTTGTCCCCCACAGACCAGTATGAGGACATGATGAACAGCATGGGAAACATGCCTTTGCTGTTTTAGTTCAGTTATCCGGTCCTAACCCCAACTAAAAGAACATTAGAACTTCAAGGCAAGTGCTCAGACCTATGCTACACCTTTCTAATAAAAGCAGAATCTTTGGCTGTGAAAATATAAGTCTCAGCTGAGAACATGAAACCTGAATTTTTTGAAGACTTGTACCTTGGCTAACCTGTGTGGAGTTACACAGTGATAACAGAAGAAAAGTACTACCTGAACATAGAGCTCCTCCACTAATCTAGGACTGCACTGTTTGCCAAAGCATAGGATTGCTAAAACTATTCAAAGAAAAGCACATCAGCTTTCTTTTTCCAACACAGGGCAAAAAGAAACCATTTCTTGTAGCCATGTTCTTTCAATTGCTGAAGGTTTTGGCTCAAGTTTGCCAATAACGGTAATAAGAATATTAATCAAAAGCACCAGCAGAAGTTGCAGCAGGTGGCAGAGAGAAAAGCATTTTATGTGCAATCTCTAGCTAAACTGAAAACTTATACTAAAATGTAAATAGGATTTTTTAAGCACTACATTTTAATAAGGATGCTCTTAGTCGCACCTAGAGTTTACATGTTGCCACTTCTGCAAATTTCAACATTGTGTGGAAAAAGAAAAAAACACCAACAACTTTTCAGTCACTTTCTACTTCTCAGTCATAAATTATTATACACAGAGTTCTGAGCTTCACACAGTGTCTTGATCCATTCCTGTATCACTTGCCAGTATGTCAAGGGTAGATGCTGAAAGTAATGTTTTTTTCCCTTGTCCTCTTCTTCTGCTTAAAGAAGGTCTTATGTTTGTGCTGAAAAGATCTGGAATTCTGCCAAAGCCTTCAGGATAAGCATGTATCAGTCTGGCAAAGAACTCCCAGACAAAAAGAAGAAACAACTACAGAAATCAGCTAGAGAAAAATATTTATAAATCCAGATACAAAAACTATGAAAAATAGTATAGCAATCTTTCAACTGAGGCCATTTATCCCAGCTGCCCTTAGTTTAGACTAATTTCAAATGTCAAACTCAATATCTGTATCAAATAAAACTTACACAAAAGGAAATAAGTGGAATCCTTAGCCAAACAATTTCTGTTTTTCTCTGTGGGTGTTTGTAGATTTAATATTTCTACCTGACCATTTAAAGCATCAGATTAGTGAGAGAACACACATTTTAAAATGTTTCAAATAATATATTAAAAAATGATTATTTTGAGCATTATAAAAGCTAAAGTGCCCTACTAGTATTTTTTTAACCTATTTTTATCTGTTTGTATTTTGACCACTCAAAATAAACCCATAAAAGCTTACACTTTGGAGTACTAGTGAAATTTTGTGTCATATAAAACTAGGAATATAGTGTCTAACAATTTCCAATTGGAGCTCATATTTGATCTTCAGTGAATAATCTCAGGATTCCAAAATATAATCCCATACACACACACATATATAAACACACATACACAAACACTTATATACATATATGCATGCATATGTAAGTWTGTATACATACACATTGATAGCTTTCTGTAGATATGTATGTATTCATATATATAACTAAGCCAATCCATGTAGTAGTTATTTTTTAAAAAATGAAGAAAAACATAACCATGTATCTCAGAATTGTGAATGGTTGCAAGGCATTCAGATGAAATATAACAAGAGTTATCATTTACATACCTAAAAAAAAAGAGAAAATATATAATCTATCTATGTTCAAAGGATTAATTCAAAACATATATTTATGATCGGTTCCATTGTCTTTGAAGAACAGAGACAGGTTCTTTCAGGAATGAACACAGTCTAAAATAATCTCTCTTTTTTTTTTTTTTCAAAAATGAACCTAGAGAATGGATCATTGCTTAATTTCCCAGTTAGGAGGCACAGAAGCATGTGGCGTCAGTGGTCTGTGGCAACTGTCTTTGTCACCACCTGGCATCACTTGTTTTACTGAAGAGCATGTCTCTTAATTTAGGAAAAACAACTGAGTTTGCATTCTGCTCAAATCTCAGAAACTTTTTCTTAAAAAGTCCAAAGCTGCTACTTCCCAAAACATGAATTGCAATGGTTTAGTTAAGTGCTATTCAGTAGATTGAAAAAGACAATATCACTRTAATGGAAGCCTGAAATACAAATAGAAAAACAGATTTTAATTTCAGGACTGGAAAAGTTAAGGGGTAATTTAAGGAAAAGGAATGAAGTTAAATATGAAAGGTAAATGTAAGTTTTGAAATTTATTAGTCATCATATTGTTTATGCTGATTTTTCAAAAGAGACTATCTATTTAGGACCAAAGCAGGCTTAAAATTATGAATATTTTAATTAGATATGAGTTCTCAGTTTGTGAGATTAGGAGAATCCAAATAAATGAGATGATAAAAACAGTACTTCATGGTAATTAAAACCCCCAAATAGTTTTCCTTTAAAAGATGAACCTTTAAGTTGAGCATCTTCCTCTTTAGATTAAAAATGAATCTTATTTAAAGATATGTAAAAATGAATGTTGATCTAGAAACTAGAAATTAATTAAATATAAAATATTCTGCTAAGGCTGGCCATTAAAACACTGAGAGAAGCAGTGACAGAAGAGAGCAAAAGAGAAACTAATACTTGTCTTTTTATATTTATTTTACAGGAAATGTATTTGTTGTAAGCCTGGCTATTGCAGACTTGGTTGTAGCAATCTACCCATATCCACTGGTCCTCGCATCTGTATTTCACAATGGATGGAATCTGGGATACCTTCACTGCCAGATTAGTGGCTTCTTGATGGGCCTAAGTGTCATTGGATCAATCTTCAATATTACAGGCATCGCTATCAATCGGTATTGCTATATCTGCCACAGTCTCAAATATGACAAGCTGTACAGCGACAAGAATTCTTTGTGTTATGTGGTTCTTATCTGGGTCCTGACCTTTGTTGCTATCGTGCCCAATCTCTTTGTGGGATCTCTACAATACGACCCTAGGATTTACTCGTGTACATTTGCACAATCTGTGAGCTCAGCATATACAATAGCAGTGGTGTTTTTCCATTTCATGCTTCCCATAGCCATAGTTGCTTTCTGTTACTTGAGAATATGGATCCTTGTTATTCAGGTAAGGCGAAGGGTTAAACCAGACAACAACCCCAAACTGAAACCACATGACTTCAGAAACTTTGTCACCATGTTTGTGGTATTCGTACTATTTGCAGTCTGCTGGGCTCCTTTGAACTTTATAGGCCTTGCTGTGGCTGTCAACCCAGAAACTATAATCCCTAGGATTCCAGAGTGGTTGTTCGTATCTAGTTATTACATGGCATATTTCAACAGCTGCCTTAATGCTATCATATATGGACTCCTGAACCAGAATTTCAGAAGAGAATACAAGAGAATTATTGTCACTTTTTGTACAGCAAAAGTTTTCTTCCAGGATAGTTCTAATGATGCAGCAGACAGGATGAAAAGTAAACCTTCTCCATTGATTACAAACAACAACCAAATGAAGGTGGACTCTGTGTGAAAATTGAAACCTTATTATTGTCATTCAACAACAACCAAATACAGTATCTGGTTTACTAAACCTACTATTAAATATTACAGTGAAATATCTGTTCTACACTGAAGGCACTTGGATAAAATTCCTTGCATGATACTTGGGAACCAAAGTTACAGAGCCTTGACATATGGATCCTATTATACAATGATGTATCTTTCAAATAACAACACAGTCAAATTCTTTAGGATATTACAGGATTACACATGGATAATTTCTTTTTTTTTTTTTTAATGGAGACARCAACTAGAGATAGTTTGAAACAGAAGTATCCATTCAGCCTAGCCAAGTAAAAGAAATTACAAAACCATTCCTACCATTTTCTACATGCTTTTCCTTCCAGCCAGGTTACAGTCATGATTCTAAAACCTCCGAGAACTTATTTTAAAAGATTAAATCAGGCCATTAGCAAATATATTAGTGAGACTATACCGGTGAAGTGAGAAATCAAGGTATTTGAAAAGACATCAGGATATTTGATAAGTATCTCTACCTATATTATTTTGCTCTTATAATGGGCATAATTATTTATTTTTGTGGAAATTAAACCTCACCAGCCCTCCTAGGAATGGCATTCCCAATTGACTTCTCAATTTTAAAATAGCTTGTAGGAGGAGAAATATACCTGATTCATTATTTTCAAAGCTATAAGGGCAAGGAGGATAAACAGGAAGGAAAGAAAAAAGACATGATTCATAAAATCAAGCCATTCGGGGGAGAAAAAAGGTGAAGGAGGCATGGGGAGAGAAATATGAAACACCGTTCTTCTTCTGAAGAAACTAATACAAGAAATTGGAAAGTTCCCCAGAGGAGATTTTGGGAGACACCTCCTAGAAACATAAGCGAGGAAGGCCCATTATTCCTCATTCCTCAGTTAAATAAAGTATGGAATTTCTGAGCCTCTCCAAGAAGATGATGCATTTAAGAAGGATAGCAGGTGAGAATGAGAGTTTGTTTGGCTAGCAGAATCTTAATCACATGAAACTCTGGGAAATGAGAAATATTTGCAGGATGACCATATGATATCTTTCTCAACTTGACCTCCTGAAAAGCTCCTGAGACTATAAATTATGCTATAAATTGCCAGAGATAAGCTTTTCAAAATAATAATTAGGTGTTTACCACAATGATGAAAATAGTGTAAGAACCTAGACCAATGAGACACGTTCAAATAATCAAAAAGAGAAGATGCTATTTATGACACTGGTAYGAGGAGGAACACACGACTCTCAGGACAGGACCTGCCATATGGACTTTCCACAGATAACCAGTGCCTCTTAAGGGTGAAGAAACACACTGTGAAGTGAGGAAACAAAGCTAGACAGGCTGTCTCCTGCAACAGTGAATCTATGTTTATAATCAAGCCCTTTGGTGGAGAAAAACAGTTTACAACAATAGGCTTCACCTTTTTAATTTAATAGGCCAAGATCCTTTCAAATGATATGAAAATACCATTCAGTAGTTTCACTGACCTTAGAGAGAAGGAGCATTTAGGTCTGGAAGGATACTCCAACTGTCATACCTTTCAATGCTCAAGTGTTCATACACACCCTGGTGTTCAACTACATTTGAAGTAGCTGAACACCAGGGTAAGTATGATTCCAACCATCTCTACTGGACTAAGAGTTTCTGAATAGCCTATCAGACTTCCGTTAACCTATGTTAAAATGTAGACTGTATTTAAACCAATTCATTTAAACTATTACTTGCTATGCTGGAAAAAAGTACCGATTTTCAACAGCTGAGACTTCTTAGAAAGCAAGAGTCACCCTGAACTATATAATTCCTTAAACTAGACACAAATCTAATACATTAGATACAAATCTAATACTGTGTCATCTCTCTTGGATCGTATATTAGTGTACCCTTAATTTAATATTAATAATAAGCTAAAGGGAACATATTCATATTTACTTGAAAACTCCACTGATACTTTGTCAACTGACCAGCTTCTTACCTTAAAAGTAGGTGCCTCATGTTGCCATTCACTCATGTCAAGTTGGTAATGGAAACATTGTAAATCTCTGGAGATGAACTAGCAAGTCAATGCATTGCCAAGGTGCTTGACTCATCTTTGTTTACATTCAAACCCTTGTTGCCAGTCAAAACCACAATGTAAATAACCAGCTCTCTTCTATTGTAGTATCATCATATGATGCGATATGATAGAACATGATTAACAGCATAAATTATATCACAGCTTTCTTCACTGTGATTTCATCCTTAGAGGATGCTTAGCTCTGTAATTTTATCGCTTTGTGTGTAGTGATTTTAGAATAACAAGGGAGGTATGACGATCTTATAGTAGTCACTTAAGAAAAAACACTATTTAAATTCTTACAAAACTTGCYTTATTTAAAGCATATTTTCAGTGAAAATAATGTCTTATGATACATCTAATAAAGTAACAAAGATAGATTCAGTAGCTTAATTATCAGTAAATTTAGAATTCTCAAAGATTTTTCACTTGCCCTTTCAAACTGAAAATGTATGTTTATCATGTCTACACATTAATGAGCCTTGACAATTGTTCAAGATACTGTATACAACACTGTGGGTTATCTGAGGAATTAAAGTCCCTTTTAATTCACAAGTGCTAAAATATATTTTTGATGATAATGAAAATGGTTTGCTATATGCAACAAAACATATTATACCAAAGGTATATATTTTATTGAATAGGCCTGTAATTAAAATGGAGAGCATTTTTCAGATCTGGTATTTTGGCATATTTGTATTAAATCAAAAAATCACAGAAATGTGCATGTTGGTGTTGTTATGAGCTGCTAAATATAGCAATAATTTTAAGAAATTAATCTCTTGTTCTTCTTTGGGGATGGGAGGTATGTTAGTCTTTAGAATTTAGTTTAAATTATGGATGAAACCTTTGAGAAATATCTGCTGGCCTCTTCAAAATTATTCTGCACTTACTACCATTCAAAAGCATGTTTTAGGTTAGGTTTGCAAAAGAACTCATTGCAAAAGTGAAAAACTGAGCACTGCAGTAATGATTAACTCTGTAGTAATGATTTCTTTTAATCAGAATCTGTTCCTTCAAAGTGGTTGAAGTGATCCATTTAAGACAATGAGCAGCCTCCTACCATAGCAGTCAGCACCTCATGAAATCAGACTTTTTATGGTCAATATAAATATGATCGATGAAAATAATTGTGATTTCCTTCCATTATAGGAGGTGGTATTAGGAACTTATCCAAAATTAGCTGTTTTTGTGCAAGTGAATGAGCCATGACATGTTTTTTACATTCTAAGTCATGAAATTTTTCCTTGTATAGAAGGCTAGCATAGGACAAATGCATTACTTAGAGCTCAATTTGGAAGTTTTAAATACTGTACTTGTCCCGTAGCAGTCATCTGCCCTGGATGGATATAATTCTAAAACATGAGTCTTGGCAATGTCACACTTGCAAGGAACCATCCCTTCACTATTTTCTATCCATTTCTGTTCAGAGCACCAAAGAACCTCTGCAAAGGAGCAGTGACTCCCTCTACACTCAACGCACTGAAGACTTATAGCCTAATTGGGCCTAACCTTATTTTACAAGAATGTCTTTCTTATATCACAGTCTTGACTGTGCTGACAATCTGAATATCCTCTTATATTACCACATCTGAATCCTTATAGACAGACAATTTTATTGGTGGTCGTGTTCATTGCAACTTCACATTAACAAAGAATCTTAGCATTATTTAATTTTTACCAGCAGACAGAATATTAATTAATATATTTGCACCAATTAACAGGGTGTTTATTGTAGTCAACTGTGGTTGCATGCAAAAATGTATTTTCATTTGAAATAGCTCACTTAGAGTGCTTTGCTCAGTATTTTTTTTCTTCCACTGGGCTAGTGGAAGTGCACGGATAATCACAGAATCACACAGAATCACAGAATGGTTGAGGTTGGAAGGGACCTCTGGAGATCATCTAGTCCAACCYCCCTGCTCAAGAAGGGTCACCTAGAGCACCTTGCACAGGATCGCGTCCAGGCGGGTTCTGAATATCTCCAGAGAAGGAGACTCCACAACCCCTCTGGGCAACCTGTTCCAGGGCTCTGTCACCCTCACAGTGAAGAAGTTTTTTCTCATGTTCAGATGGAACTTCAGTTTGTTCAGTTTGTGCCCATTGCCTAGCATCCTGTTGCTGGGCACCACTGAAAAGAGTCTGGCCCCATCCTCTTGACACCCTCCCTTCAGATACTTGTACACGTTGATAAGATCTCCTCTCAGCCTTCTCTTCTCCAGGCTAAACAGGCCCAGCTCTCTCAGTCTTTCCTCATAAGAGAGATGCTCCAGTCCCCTAATCATCCTTGTAGCCCTTCGCTGGACTTGTTCCAGTAGTGCCACATCTCTCTTATACTGGGGAGCCCAGAACTGGATGCAGTCCTCCAGATGTGGCCTCACCAGGGCTGAATAGAGGGGGAGGATATAATAAGCAAACACATGTTATTTCAATAGGTGTAATGTACAGCTTTTATTATTTTTCCTTTTCCTCTTAAGTGTTTTAGAAAATAATCACATCTTTGAATCATCCATAATAAACATATTATTGGAATCAGTCTGTATCGCACTGTATAACACATCCTTCTATAATCAGTAAGTATTGCACCTTTTTACTCATTTTGGACTACTTTTGAAATGATACAGAGTTAGATCTAATTAGCTGTGACACACTGAAGGGAACTGTTATGCTCCTTAAACTGCACTGAAAAAACAACCATGAAAAAAATCCGTAAAAATATAATACAAAAGTACATAAATATGTGTGGTTAACAAATTCTGTTTTAGAAGAAGCTCAAGAACCCTTTGATTTGAACATTTTGTTCATAAATTGAAGTAATGCAGTTAGTAATAATATGCTACAGTTAGCAGTAATATTCTTTAATCCCTTCCTAATAACTGCACTTTCTAAGTATCATTAATAAAGTTTACAAATAATTAAGTACAAATGTCTGTCATTTTATCACTGAGGCTTAGGAAATCACACATGCTAAAGCCAAATTTGTTGAAAGAAAAAATATCCAAGTAGTGGTCTCCCTTATACACCAGGTACTGTATCTCCAATTTTTGCCTGTGTTAAGTAAGAATTCCATTATGTGGTTTTATGAATTTAGTCTAAAAATATTATTCCTACCTCAAATATGTCTGAGATGTTACAATGAAGAATTCAGTAGAAAAGACTCACAGTACAAGTCAATAGTCTTTATAATTTTTTTACAGAAATAAAAAAGAATTAAGCAAAAAAMTACATGTTAATAATGGTCAGGGAATATATTTTCCAAATACAATAGAATATTAGTCATCCAAACTATCCCTATTACTAAACACTGATCAAGGTATGCATACTTTGACAAGAATGTTATTCATAAATGTATAAACCAGTTATTCCAGAAGATGCAACCAAACAGTATTTAAGGCACAATGCCTGATTTTCAGTTTACATAAACTAGCACAGCTTCACTGTTTTAGGTCAGCTGAGGATTTTGACTTATTAGTTTTCATAGATGTATGGAACGGCTATCTTACACCATTGCACAAGCAATATTAGTTTTAATTCTAAGGAATCCATCATTGTCAGTTGCCCAGACTGTGGTAGAATGTGCATATCCCTGCTAAATATCAGCAAAATAAACCTCCCCCAGTGGAACTATCTATGTGACATATCATTTTATAAGTAAATACATAAAGTCAGTAGTCTTTTATTCTGCTTCATTACTAACTGTATTAATAGAATCCCCCTTAACTCATATCCAGAAAACTGCACCAAAACAAGGAGACATGGGCAATACAAAGACAGAATCTACCTGCAGTTACTCTTTCTGCTTATACTGCCTAGGTACACAAGGGGGTTTTTTAATAGCAAAGAGGATTTCACTTGCAACTTTGTTTCCTGATCCTAAAAATGCTTCTACTCAAATACATATTCTTCACTCCTTCAATATGTATAAATATTCATAGTTTTTCATAATATGAGTTAGGTGCAGTCTAATGAGATTATCAGGTGTATGGTTGAAAACAAGCAAAAGTTTTTTCCTGCACAACCTAAACTGTGGAACTTACTGCCACAGAGCGCTGCCTACACAAACCTTACACAGGTATACAAAAACCAATTGCATAGGAAGAAGATTCCATAGGGCTAGTAAACATAAAGATACAACTTCAGCACGAGGAAATCCCTAGACCAAGGATTGTT
Organism: Apteryx rowi; assembly: GCF_003343035.1. Taxonomy (NCBI): domain Eukaryota; kingdom Metazoa; phylum Chordata; class Aves; order Apterygiformes; family Apterygidae; genus Apteryx; species Apteryx rowi. The sequence continues at coordinate 137,700 of NW_020450721.1, read as the reverse complement.
GAAATGTTAACTAGAGGAAGAATCACTATATTCTTGCTCCATTCTTATCCTCTTCTTCAGTACACGTACAAGCCAAAGGATACTGAGATAGATGGACTTTTGATCTGACTTAATATGTGTGTTGTAGAAATGTAAAATAGAATTAATCCAATACAGTAAACTAGAGAAGACAAAAGGTCTGATCATAATTCATTTGCTTCAAGGTTCTGGCAATGTGCATTTTTTTTGCTGCTAATCAATAACTGCTAACACAGTAAAAATTATTTGTTTAAAATACAGCGCAGTCAACTCCTAGGAAAGTAGAGTAAGGTAGTATAAGACAGGACAGCCACTCAAATAAGGTTTTTTGCAACCTATTGAGACCTCCAAGCCTGAAGGAAAGGACCATGCAAGCGTACTGTTTCTGCATGTGTGGAAATTTGTTTAAAAAAGTCTTTTGCTTTGATTCTCACCAGCAGGTCTGCTAAGAGTAGTGGAAGAGCTGCTCCCTTTCTTACTAGAGATGGCATTTGCAACACAACAGTGATGTCCCATCGTGAAAAGGTTTTTTTGTTTACTGGGATATTTTTTGTCTTGGAGGCTCAGGGAATATGAAGATACCAGGTGAGCATTTTGTAACCCCATTAGACTTAAAGGTCTGTTACACAGATGCCTGCTATTAGTCTGCAATCTATAAGCCAGGCAATCAAAAGTCCTAATTAGAACTCTCCTAAGTATCTCTTTTCTTTCACTGCTTCCATTTTACTCCTTCAAGACAGATCTTGCATTTGGATTCATATATTGTTAGAAAACTGTTGACTGGGAAAACATTTACTAAAAGACAGAATCCAATTTACACAACTACTTGTTAGAAATTAAGTGTTGTCAGAGCTATCAGTGTAGCCTCCGGAAGGAAGTAGCTAGTTGGGAAGTTTCCATATTAATCCAGGAAAGCAGCAATTCTATTTTTTCAGCTGTTTTATCTTGTCAGAATGTTTCCATGATGTCTAAGAAATGTTTTCATAATACAGTTAATACTTGCTCATGAATTATTTCTCAACAACTAGTAGAATTCAAAATACATAATCCAACTGGTTGTCAAAGAAACAGCTGAGTAATATTTGTATCAAAACTTGAAATAATACAAGCAAATCTCCAGAATAACTTTCAAATGCTCAGAATAATTTTCCACATTCCTRTTCAGGACATAGCCTAAGTATAAACACCACTACAATCATCAGAAAAACAACTGTCAGGGTTTTTCACAGATGGGTGCATATGTTCAGGGAGATGAGCCAAGAGACTGTTGAGCTTTCTCATAGATAACTCTGCAAAATGTCATTGGGATACATCTAAACATAAATACTAGTTATTACAAACTAATCCAATCCAGACTAGTAAAAATGTCTTATTTTTCACAGTTAAGGACAGAATGATGATGGTGCGGGGAGAGCAAGTGAAAAAAAATTCTATTCATAGTAGAAATATACAAATCAGGAAATTTAGAGCAGTGTCTGTAATCACATGAAAGTGTTCATAAGCCAGAGTTCTGTTTCATTCTCATCAATTATTTTATTTATTTATTTTTTTTGCTTAGCCTCAGCTATTACACAACCTTTGGATTGTGTTCCATGGTACTAAGAACAACAGTTTARCAGCTGCCTGTGACATTCTTGGTTTCAGTTTTTTCTATTTTGGAAGAAGGAAATGCTCAAGGAGAAGCCAGATACTGCATTCCAAGTATGTTTGGATACAACTGGGTATACATAATTGTAGGCAGCTATTAAAATTAACATTCCATTCAATAAAGAATAAGTAAAAGCTGCAGGATAAGTCATTTGAAAATCATATCTATTGTATTTGTTTTCTCAACACCAAATAATAAACTGAACTACCCTGAACTACTGAGCTTGTATTTCCCTGGTTGTCCTACTTTTCAACTCAGTGGCAGTACTAACACTTTTTAGCTGTTAGAGATMCCAGCAGAAAATTCTGAAGTGGACTTTCCATGTGTGTGTGTGTGTGTGTGCGCGCGCGCGTGTGCATCATATGGAGGTGGGAGAGAACAATATTGTAAAAAACTGGAACAGTATAGGCTACTCATCATCAAGATAATACTAACAAGACAAGAATAGCTAGCTGTTATATGTAGAAAAACAAAAAAACGGCCCTTACCTTGCAAAAGACCCTGTAACTTTCTACAAATGACCATGTAACAGGCCTCTCTTCTTTCTCAGCCTCATTATCTGCATGCTGGACCCTGTCAGCTTGGGGAAAGGCAGAGAAATCACCATCGAGGCTACTTTGCAGGCACAGTAGACTTTCTGCTCCAGGATATTCTTACTGTTCTGGTGCGTTGTGGTGCTGGGCATGGTGCTAGCAGAAGCACCATCCACGCTTAGTGCAAGAGGGAAATGACTCAAAGATTTTACTGGTGTTTATAGAGTTCTGGTGGGGATGGACCACACTGTCCCCCTCGGAAGAGCCATCCCTGTTTCATTTTGTTGTCTATTAACAGTTCTAATTCTTTCCTTTCCCAGGTAACAAGAGTGCAACTACAAGCTGGTATTAATAGATTTCACATTAGTTATGACAGTAGATACTGAAAAGTTTTTCTTATATTCAGGGCTTACAGCAACCTAACTGGCAGAATTTTATTGGTTTTCAGAGGTGAAAATATAAATTTCTCTGAATTTGCTGCTTTTTAAAAGCAACTATTTCAATGCTGGAGTAGAACTGAAATAGAATTTAAATGATTTATAACATCAGTAACTTTGTAAAAATTTGCTACCTCACATTCACGCCAGCTTATCTTGCAGATAAAGCAAATTTGTACTCGTTGGTATTTGAACAGGAGGTCAGAATGAAAACTCTTACAGTGTTATCAGTGAATTTTTCCAGTCATGACAGTCAATACTAGTCCAATTTTATTATGGCAGGCTGGAGAACATTGTGTGGTCTCATTCAGGCAAAATGTATTATCAGAACAGTGCTATTTGTCTTTTTTTCAAATGATACAGGGTGACGGAATAGGTAAGTTATGTCCACATTCAAGCCTGACTAATTACATTCTCCCTATTCAAAGGTCTTTCCGCTGTTTTAGGGCTAGCCTAGTATATTTTCCTTTTCGCATACTAAAAACTTGTTTAACACTGAAATACATTTCTACTCGATTGCAACTGCAATTACACTCCTGGGAAGGCCATAGATCAGTAGCAAATGATGCAGCCAGCACAAATCGTTCCTTTAACCAGTTATCAAATACATATATGCTTTTACTTGCAAATAGTATGGGATAAATACTCCCTACTCAAGTCCACAGGAGACATTATTCTCCTGAATTCTGGAAACTTCAATAACATGCAAGATTCTAAGCTGATTTATCTGAAAACTGAGTAATAAATAGATATTAGCCTTTCTGAGTAGGGTTACTGCAAACTGTCGGCTTAGCACAACAACGCAGTGGTTTCATGAAAGCAAGTGAACTTTTACAGGCTTTGAGGAATTTACAGAGCCTGCATAATTTGAACATTAATAACTATGGAAAGAGGTGGAGACATTTCTCTGAGGGAAACTTTACTTACTGGAGCTGAGAAAATTTTTTATAGATGTATATTTGAGAGTTAATTATCCTATTATCCTTTCATTTGCTTTCTATTCCTTGTTTTAATTCAATCATTCAGAACATTTTTTTTTTATCTCAATGTGTTTGGCTAGTATGCAATTATAAAACTTGTAGTCCATGTTTCCATCACAGTATGACATACAGACTAGAGTGCAGAGGACAATCATCCATTGAGTCTGGACTGGGATTTAATTAAATTTTGTAACGTAACCAAAGGTAGCCTATGCTATGCTACAAATAACATATGCTGTATGTTACTTAAGATTATTTAAGTTACAGTAAATTGCCTTGTGAAATGGATGTCTAATTGTAAGCACAAGTTTAACAATTTGCAGACAGTCACAAAGAAAACTAGCTAAATTCAAATAATGAGCATTTGAATGACAAAACCTTTTTGTGAAAACTTGATTGAACAAAAGTTAAAATTCTTCAAGCTAAACAGTGTAAATAGTTCAGTTTCCATTTCCTACAAAGGCATAGGTACTGTAAGAAAGAAAAAAAGCTACTCACAAACAATAATACAATCCTATTTCAGTCCAGGGATGAATTATTTTGATTAGCTGGAATTCATCAACAACCAGAGTGCATTTTTATCTAATGGATGGCAAAAATATTGTGTAATTTTTTTGAATTCCAGCCAGCAAACTTCAAAAGAACAAAGGAGAGATCCTAGCCATCTAAAACACTAAAGAGCTATTTCAGATACCACAGTAAATGCTGCCATTGTCAGTCTGCCTATAAACAGTGTACCTTTGCTTCAGGATCTGAAATACACATGACAATAACAAGGTCTGATGGATTTGCTCCTCTCAAGGAAACAAAACTTTCATAAGACCTTATGGAAACATGTTTGTTTATTGCTGTACTTTCATTCAGGCAAACATGCATTAATGCAAACACAGCAACATCAGGAAGCACCGTAGTAAGACGCAGTGGGAAGGGATGCTCCCTAAGCCTTGTGTCTTGATCCATCCCCCGCTCGTGCATTGAAGTAATTCTGAGGTAACAAAATAATGAATCAGACCCACGGGCCAAATTTCCTCATGGTGTAGACCGAAATAACTCCTTCTACCCTAGCGGAGAGTGAAATCTTGGCCTTCACTCAGTCAAGCTTTCCCACGACTGGCTGAGGCTCTCCCCTCTTTCGCTCAGTGACACCACCACTATACGTGGAACCGCGGTTAGGATTATAAGGGCTATATATCCTCAGTTTCTGTAAACTGCCAGGCAGGCATTGGCCCAGATGTTTTAATCTCCTGTAGCCCCAGGAAGCGCTGGGTACAGCCGTTCCCTCAGCAGGGCAACRTGTGCCTCAGCTGCATGGTTCAAACTGCCAGCCCCGCTCGAGGCGGAAGCGCACAGCAGGCGCGGGCCTGCTGAGCTCCCCTAAGCCTCTCGAAAGCAGAGGGCAGGCGCCGGCGGGCACGCGTGGCTTTGCACATGCACGCTGCAGACACAGGCTTCAGGCTGCTAGCCAGTGATTGCCTCCCCGCGTGCGACTCTGCCTACACTCTTGCAGATAAGTTGAGGAGCCCCTGGAACTTTGAGTGTGTTCAGGAGTGCCAGCTTCACCTGAGCTGGAAGTCCAAAAAGAGTGGACTCACCTTGCCCGGGCCCCCAGCTCCGCCATTTCGGGGCCCCCGTGGCGTGGCGTGGCGTGGCGTGGCATGGCGCGGTGCGGCCGCCTCCCAGCGGCGGAGGCCGCGGGGCGCCTCGGTTGCTATGGCAAGCGGCCGCGGGTGAAATGGCGCTTCCAGGGCCTGGGCCCGCACCTGCCCCAAGGAAAGGCAGCTCCCCGGGCTGAAGGGCTGTCTGCAGCGCACTTCCTCCCGTCCACATGCCCCGTTCCCCTTCCTGCGCAAACACCTGCATGTTAGAGAGCTCCCCTGTTTTTTCTGAGCAAGGCCTTTGCCTTTTGCCTTGAGCAAAAGCGTTCCCACGCTGAGCCTACTGCGCACTGTTGTTTGCGCCATGCCTGATTCATCACTCTGCTTCCTGCGACAGAGCTTGGCCGCACTGCTTGCCTCCCTCCTGCCAGTCCTCCCATAATGCGAGGCCACGGAAATGATAGGGCTAGGGAGCAGAAGGTATCAGGGCGTGTTAAAAATTAAGGCCAAAGTTGTTTTGCAGCGTGCTGGAGCAGGCCCGCCCCACCACAAGCAGAGGCATGGTGTGTCTCCAGGACCACTGGCTGAAGGTAAGCGGTGAGCAAGCACACTGGCCCTGCTCTGCCCAGCAGCAGGCCTCGCCATGGCTATTCATAGCAGTTCCCTGTGGGGTCGGGGGCAGGAGGCCGCTTGACAAGAAGGTGAATCACAGGAAAGAGGGTAAGGCCAATCTGCTATGGGAAGGCGAACAAGCAGGCAAACTTTAATTAAAGTCCAGGATATTCGTGCAGGCAGAACATTGCAGGCCCAGCAGAGCACCTGCGCCTGCTGCAGGCCACAGGCACTTTGATGAGTTGGCTGTGACTGATACCACCTTGACCAAAGCAGGGACTGAGGCTGGACTAGAAACCAGAATGTCCCCGTTAGGAATCAGGCACGGGGCTCTGGGCACTGGAGAGTAATACTGCATACGGCCCTTACACCCTTTAGGGTATGCCCAGGATGGCAGTGAACCTTTAAGTATCCGAATTTGCATGCCTCAATCTAGATATTAAGTTAGTGTGATGGGGAAGTGGGGGAGCTGATAGGATGGCCTGCAATGGGAGACATGGTTGCTTAAATATAAATGAGATGGTTATTTTAGCTCTGATTGATTTGGATTATTTCAGCAGAAAAGCATGTGCTCAGCAATCTTATATTTTTAGACTTAATGGCAACACTTAAGAGATCTGGGGTGAAAATATTTTGAGGAAAGCAAAACCCCGGCTTATAAACAGACTTGCTTATCTTAAATATAACCCATGAAATAGGCAGTGCAGTGAGATTACGATGTTGTCCAACATTTAGGAGAGCCTGACACATTACAGAATTTGCACAGATGCCTTGCAGAGGAAATGGCACCAGGAGAACATCATTAGTTGCTCCTAGTAATCCTAGTCCTTGCCTCATTGTGTATGACAACACCATTACTATTTGCATGAAGCTGTCATTGTATTTTTTGCCACTTCAGAACTCTCATTGGCATAAAATGGGACATTACAGAAATCATATAAGGATGTATCTCTGCATACAAGATGGTTAGGAGATTCATGTTGACAGGCATTTGCAAAACTAATGCATTCTTTTTTCCTTTAAAGGAAAATTCATTCCCATGGTACCAGGGAGGACTAYTGCTATTCAAAACGTATAACTGTGCATTACTGTAACAGAGGTTATTTATAGCATGCTGTGCAATGAAATATAGCTGGGGGACAAATCATTCAAAACAAATATCACAAATAATTCAAAGCAAACAGGCTTATTTTACAGCAGGTAGCTCTAGATATGGGGCTGCTTGTCAACTTGCAGTTATTTTTAGATAATGTTAGTTTTTCTAGCTGACATATCTATCGAGGGACAATTGAAAATAAGTGTCACAGTGCAAATATCTATATCCCAGTCTACAAAAATGCCTTTTGGAGGCCATGGATTCCCGTACTGTATTTGATATAATTGCACAGTCATGCATTCTGATTTTGAATGAGTTGAATGAGAGGATGGCTGCAATGCCTCACAGGTCTGACTGTAATTTCTGTAATATTTTTAATATGCTGTTGTTCTTGATATTTATTTCATTTAGGTTTCTGAAACAGTATGAAGAATATTAAAATGAAGCAACAGCTAAATTTAATTGCAGCATGTCTGATGTGTCTTAAAGGAATTTAACTGGTTTTTTTTTTCTTTTGGAACACATGCAGACAGAAGACAATTTCCTCTGGCTTTGTTTGTTTGAAATTACTGATTCTTCTAGCTGCTTAAGGAAATGTAGTAGTGCATCTCAAATAGAATATTTAAAATATCAAGTGCTACCAAGTAATTGTTTCTGGTTGACACATGAGATTGATCTGTTTGGTAGCATGTTGGTGTGGCTGGTCCTGGATTGTGAATGCAAGCACTTCTAACAAAAATATCCTCTGTGCATATTAAAAAATGTTATTTCCATGAACATTCAGATGTGCATTTTTCATATAAGCTTCTTGTAAACATTCCTGCTGATAGAGACTGGTCACAGAATACTTGAAGAAAATGAACAGAAATAGAGTATGAACACAGATGAGCGTGTTCATTCACATAAATATTCAGGAAACTATTAATAGAAAGCCCTGGTAAAATCTGTCCAGCTCTAACATCTGGATGACTTAAGTAAAAAAAATTAAATCCTACTTTGAAATAAAATTTATTAAAGTTACCATAGTACTCTGGGACCTCATGTCAGTTACTTCAGAAGTTCTATTTATAGCAGGTATATTGGAGGCTCACTGAAGAGGTAAACAGTTGCTGTGGTGAAAAGGGCCACGGGAGTAACTAGATAGAGGATAGAAAAGTTATTTGTTCATATTATTTGCTTTAGGATATTAATTTCATGACCAAATTAAAAACAAGCAATGGTATTTACACTGGCTATGCTGTACTGCAAAAACAAATCACTTTGTTATTATGAATTAGCAGTTTTTCTTCTTAGAGGAAATAATGAAAAGCCCTTTTTCTTGGACATATAAGCAGATGAACCATCACCATAGCAACCAAAGAACGTATCTGGCACGTCATTCTGTCAAATGGTCCATGCATGTGACTCCAAGCTCACATTCCTCACTTCAGTCTGAAAGAAGGTTTTAGTCCTGCTATCCAATAAAATCCATACTCAGTAGGATGTTTTCTGCATACTGTAGTTTAGAAATAGGAGGCTATTGTAGCTTTTTTGTCTTAAAGGAACAGCAAAGGCAGTTATCCATCAATATACTGAAAATTAATGAAAAACATAATTAATATAAAACAGACAATTTGTTTCCAGGACAGCTCAGTTTTCTCTTGCTCTTTATTGTGTTTAGTAATTCAGTCAGCTCTTTGTCACAGAACGTTGTCACAGCTTCTTTGGATAGCTCCCAGCAGTGAGTCTGACTTTTTTAAACAGTGTTTCTCTTTGAGAGTTAAGGAAGAGGTTTTAATTTCTCCACCGAAAGGGGGAGAATCACACTGCAAACATGTCTTATAAATCAGACAGCAGGAACCAAAGATATACAAAGTGCATAGTGTTAATCTTCACCCATTTCTCTTACAAACCCTAAAGCAGGATTTTATTTCCCCCGTTCTACCCACCTTCGAAAGCATTACAAGTCCAACTTTCATCTCAAACTCTGAATAGTTATTTTCATCTAACCCCTCCTTTCTTCTTGATTACCCTCAAATTTTAACCTTCTCTACCCAAGCTCCCTAATAAGAATTAAGACATTTAGCCTCTGCCTTCCTGGGCTACTTCCCAAAATAGTCAAGCCAAGCTTTCCCAAGTGTTACAAAAGTTTTGAAAAAAAATGGCTGTAACAGGAGACAAAGAATGGAAGAAAATATAAAATTATGTTGAGATGTATTTACCTCAAATTCACTGGGCCCCAATATACTTGAAATTTCTCTCTGAAACAACAGATCTCTCCATGGCATCATCAGTAATACTTAGTATCTCAGACTCCATATTATCTTTGATTCGGTGGGTATTGAGTTTGTGTCAGAACTCATTCTCTTGCTTTAGAATTTCCTCCAGAACTATATATTTTAAAAAAACAGAATAAACCAGAAATCACAGAAGAGCAGTAACTGGTTGGCTGTAAATGAAACCTGAGTTTTCACAGAGTCTGAAATAATCTCCAAGAACTGTAATATTTTTGCCCCAATCACTTCAGAATACTGTGAATTCTGAACTTGGATAATCTGGTATTTTTTTAAGATGCCCATAAAATTCAGCATTTCTCCCTGGGAAATCACCACCTCATATACCGAGGAACTCCATATAGTGTGTATATCACTCCTTCTGATGTCATCTCTTATTCTGCAACTTAGCATTTCCTTGTACTCCTACTGCAAGAGATCAGTAAGATCAGTAATATCAATGAACACAACCTGAGGGTGAGAAGAACAGGTAAATATAATTTGCAAGACTAACACCTGGGACAACTTGAAGTAGAGACAATGTGATGAAGCCAAATTAAAACTTATGGATTGAAGAGCATTCTCAGCTATTTCATTTGAATGTCAGTGATCAAGAGGTAGATCTGAAGCTATGAAAGGCATTAGACAAAAACCCTTCCTTGGATAGAATTATTGTAGAAACATTATCATAGAATTTAGTGAATGCTGCTGTGGAATATGGTTCTAAAGTGCCAGAAACTACTTGAGGCACTGACCAGTTTGAATGGTCATCCTCCTTTGGATGAAAACAGTAATAAAGATGAAAGAGAACTATAGCAGCATGAGTTTGGAAGTGTGTTTTTGGTGACTCCTAGTTTGCTTTTTTCTAAGTTTTTACTTATTTTGTATGTGTGAAGCATTAATCAAGATGAAGAATTGAAATGTTATCACATGAATTAGATAGCTAGTTTGATATAAATAATAATGAGTCACAGTGTTCTGCTAAGCCATCACTGTTTGTTTATGCAAATGATTTACTGAAAAGCAGAAAGATTACAAATTTCAAAAAATCCCAACTTTTGTGACTGGACTCTTTAAAGCTAGGAGAAATTAAATGTCAAATATTCACTGTGAATATTTGACCAGTTCAACTTAGATAAAGCATCTCCGTGTTGAGCATATGGTCATCATATCTCTGTGACCCTGCCTGAATATCCCTTTGTGCCACTTTATTAGCTTCCTTTCAAATATTCCTGATTAGAAAACACTTGAAATTTTTGAACTGCAGTTAAATAAAACCAGGAATTTATATTATACAGGTGATTTGTGTTTAGAGTTTGGCTCCTGGTGTTTGCTTGAGATGTCAAGCATATTTCTAGACATTATCACTGTAACAAATGTTTATCTTTAAAACTTCTGTTCTAGATTTGCTTTCTAGAGTTAATGCCTTTCATTTTAGACSCTGTTTCAAAGGGTGTGTAAAGGTGGCCATAGTTTTTATTTATTTATATCAGTGAATTCAGAATGAAAAAGTCTTCCCCAAACTTGTCTTTTTCTGAGAAGGCTAAAGACAGGCTAGCACAGGAATTCCACAACTGAAACATTTTAGATGTGCTTAAATATTTGAATGCAATCTACTAAAATGAAGCTGATAGTGTAACGCTCATACATACCAGTGATACATACCATGCCTTTTTTATAAAAGTAAACCCAGCAGCATTCTACTACTTTCAGAGAAGTTTACGTTTACCTTTAACACTTGTTATATTGTTGGCTATTGTTAAGAAATCAAAGGGCCCTGAAAGAAGTCATACCTTACAGGATGCTGCTGTGACCCAGGAATGAAGCATTTTCTCATGCTGAGAGGCAGGCAGGCTGTCTGAGTTATGGCTTAAAGCATGGACAGTTCATAAAGTTATCTTTCTGGTTGAGACTGGGTGATCTCAAGTCTTTTGATACAATTCCCTTATTCTGTTGACTTTGGCTCTGCTGTAACTGACAGCAGAACTGAGTGTGTGTATGAGGCAGAATTACTAGGTATACAGGCTGCATGGTTTAAATAGGATGCGTGCACATCAAAGATAGTATACGATGATGTTCTGAAACTTCCAAGAAAAAGATGTGTTGGGATAATGATACTTAATGTGATTCGCCACTGTCCAGTATCTCTTCACCTCATCTTACCAAGAGTCAGTCCCAGCCTTAAGATCTATCCTCATCCATGACCTGTAAGAGCTGTAGCCTGCAATCACTGGCATGATTTTATTTTATTTGTCAACTTTCATCTTTACTCATCATTAAGGGAGATGGAAATCCCTGTAATGTGGTACAGATGGAAATAGCTTAAATGCAGTAAAGAAACCCTATGGTAGTAGTTTGTATCTATGTCATCTTTTCTCTTTTGCTTTAAAAATGTAAAATGAAGCTCAGCTAAACACATACTCATTAAGTCATACTGTCAATTTTGAGTAAGCAGGTATTCCCCAGTGCTGCCACCAGCGGGAAAAAGTGATATAGCCTACCTATTACAAAAAATGTCTAAATCAAAAACAGCTCTACATAACAAATATCCAGATGAATATCTGGATACGATCCTCTGGATGCACAGAACATAGGTAAATTAATTCTTCACACTCAATTCCTACTACTAAAGAACTCTTCTTAATTACAGTTCATCCAGAAATTTAAGGGTAGAGGAAAATTACACATCCTCATAGGAAACCAGATAAACCAAGCAAATCTGAAACTTTTAGCATTAAATCTGTGATCACAAATAAATAGGATTTTTCTCAGCATCTGAAAAAAGAACTTAAGCACAAGAAGGAAAGAATCTAAATTATGCATATTTATAATACTGCATAAAGAGCATCCAGTTTCTTCACAGCATACCACTTTAAGGGATCCAAGCAGGGAAGAAGCAACAAAAACTGAGCAACTAGCATGACAGTCTCATCACTCTGGAAACATCAGCACTGATTCGTCATCATCTTCAGTGTTGTAGAGATGTCACTCAGAGAATTTTCTTTGGAGAGAATTTTTCTTTTCCTAACAAAGATTTAGCTGCATTTATATTCCTTAAGTGTAACATGCAGCTTTACTGGTTTAAATTACATGACTTCTGTACAGCTCTGCATAAAAGCTCTTTTAAGAGGAACAAAGTATTTCCTTGCCTTGGTCACAGGTCTTTGGTCTAAAAGAAAAAAAAAATGATTTCCTTATAGTCGCTCCAGCTTTATTGACATCTTCTTCATGTCTCTTGTGTCAGACAATAATGGCATTGCTAGTCGTTTTCTCTCCCTCCCCTGGGTTCCTGTAGTTCTTCTCTCTATATGCAAGAACTTCAATATTTCGTTGTATGAGATTTAACATTAAATCCTCTGTAAACCCACAAAGAACACTGGTGTTGCCAGTGCCTTTGTATGATAGAGTTCATGTAATTTTCACCTTCTTCCACCAGCTTCATTGTTTATTTGATCCGATGACTTTTTCAGATTATTATACAATCTGGCTAAGATAAGAAATTATTGCCTAATAACAGCAGACCAAAGACTGGTAGAAGTGCCTGGAGGACAAGACTGGCTCAAAGATTGCCAGCTAAAATACACAGAATTTCAAAAGATTTGGCTCTGACTACTATACCAGACCATACAGAAGCACAAATATGATCTGGTTTAAGGACAGTTATACAATTACTTTTCTTTATAATTAGCTGTAGCACATGATGTAATGTGATATCTGACTTTATAGTCTTTTTTGCCGCAAAGGATAGAGAACAGAAGATACCCAATGTAACACAAAGTTAAAATGGTAGAGACTGGCAACATGTGGTTTGCATAGAAACTGCTGATGGTGCAAAACTAACCCTCCAATATCTTCGAATGCTTTTTGAGCTAGTGAGTTAGTTCATAGTGGGTCAGTACTTTGTGTCTGTGCTGCAGTGTTTTCAACTAGCTTCGAGTCCTGAAATCCATTTTTATCATCTCATCAAACTACGGCCTAAGTGGTCTGTGCTTCTGTTTCCCCCTTCATCCTTGTCTTCACTCGAGTGTCTTACAGTACAAGCTCTTTGAGGCAGAGACTATCTCATGGTACGAATGAAGAGCAAAATGTGCTGTCCCTGTGTGTAGACAGGGGCAAATGGGGCATTGGTCTTACCTAATACTTTTACTTTCTATTTTACCTATAAGATCATAGGCTGTGAATTGTTGTTGATTGCTATAGACAGACTCAAGAATCGGTGACAGATATTTTGAATCAGCACAGTGAAAGGAAATATCCTCCAAAGGAGTCTTCTACTTCAAACTTTCTCAGAAGCAAAGACTGAGAACACAAGATAATTTGAGAGGTCTTGCCAAGACATTGATTCACAAAATCTCCTTTTTTTAAAAAACAGTAAAAGTCAATTTCTCTCCTCTTTTGTAGAACCTCAAATGAACCTGAAGTATCTTCTTTTTTCGCAGTCACAAGTGTGGTTGGATTAAATATATCTTGATCTGATCAAAAGCACTCCCAAATTTTTAAAGGATAGATGGTATTGCACCACCTTCTGTCAAAAACGCATGTTTCCCAGAAGACCTGAGAAATAGGAGTTTGAGATCATATGGCTGTATGTAGTCAGTTGATTCACTTCAGTGGCTTCCTTATAGTTTTATAAAGGAAGCAGAAACACACAAGGCCAGAATTTTACCAAAGCTGGGCCTGTATGGAAGAGGAAAGGACATTTAATTAGATTTACAGTTTAATAATTCTTTCTTTTGAAACCCTAGCATTGGCTTTGGTTCTGGTTAAAACAGCTGTCAGGGGGSAGGGGGGAAGAGGGGATTCCATGGAGTGTTTTAATAAAAAAATTAAATTTCAAATCTGAAAGCACTTGCTCTCCTTCCCAGACCAAAGTTAATATATTCGTTGTTAGATACAACAATTGGAATTTCTTTCTCTGTAGTGGCTAAGCCCTCAGAAATAGGTAGGAAGAAACCTCCGGCAGGAAATACACATACTCTTTCTCCCACAAGAAAGCAATGTACAGGCTGCAGGGTAACATGAACTGAAAATCATGAATCCCTTATCCTGCTTTGTAAACTACTGTAGGCTCTGGAACTTCAGCTCTTCCTTTCCAGCATATCCATCATTGTCCCCATCCAAGACAGTCCATCACAGATACTTTGTTACTGCTCAGAATGTATTCCCCAAACCTAAATCAAGCAGGCACAATTTAAATGAAACCCCATGGTCAGTCTCATATCTGAATACTACTTGTTTAACCAAATCATGTACAGACGTTCCACCAGTGGGGAGGCATAAAAAGGTGGAGTGGGACGAATAGGGTGTATAAACCCTGACTCTCAATCACAACAAAGGCAGTCAGGCAGCAATGGGGTGGGCAGCCAGTGGCGAGATACGGCAGTTATGGTGGCTTTACTATTTCTGTGCATCGGGTCAGTCTACAAAACATTTGTGCTGTGGCTGTCTAGAAATGGCAAAAGGTTCCTGAGAAGAAGGTGCTTTTCAATTGTCTCCATAAAGATGTCAGCATATTACACAGCAAGGGGACTGCCTGGGCCATCCCCAGTGCAACAGGGCTGTGAAGAATAGGAAAAACAAAAGTCAAACATGCTTTTACAATTTGGAGTCAATGTGTGGTACAATTGTATATAGTGATTGCTGTCCTGTGGTGTCTTGGCTTCTAAATGTCTGGGTGTTTAACACAACCCAGTTAATATCCTGCCAGTCAACTGTGGGCATGGTGCAGAGATACTAGCAGAAGCCAAAGTACAGGTTTCTCTAAGCAGCTTACTGAAACATCTCTGCAAAGAAGACAAAGACTGGGGGCCAGGAACCATGAAGAAAGTTATCTGTATTGTGGGGGCTGGTAAGAACTATTCCAACATTCAAAGCCCTCAGCAAGGCAGGTTTAAAATGGATACGTTATAGGGGTGACTTTGGGGGCAAAGGAAGAAAGAAAGCTTTTCACAGTTTCCCTTAAAGGTGAGCTGATTACTTTGTGCTGATAAAAGGAGATAAGTTGAGTTTTCTCTTGGTTTGAGTTTGTATATATAATAAGATCTGACTTCCTGTTAAACTGGAAGCAGAATTAGAGGGAAGCTGAAAGAACCATGAAATAGGAACAGGCTTCCTAATGTTTCACAGGGAAAAGATATAATAATCTGAATTATCTACAATCTTAGTTTTTATTTAAAGAAGCTGGAAATTAATAGATGACTATACGATTACTTCCAGAGCCATCATTTTAAATGTGAATGAAACATGCCTGATTGATAGTGGGCTACATTTCTGTATAAGACCAGTTTTTAATTTCACTGAAGCTAGCAATAAACCACTGTCAAAATCATGACATCTCATTCTCTGGAAAATAGCTTACATTTCTCTTTTAGTTTTCTAAATGTAATGACAATGTTTTTGAAAATGCTTTCACCCTTACTAATACTTACACTCTAATATCATTCCTTTGTCCAAACTATGTTTTTTGCAAATCAGCTATTGCAAGAATGCCATAAGCTCCTTGCATTGTTGAAATATACTCTTAGGCTCATCCTCCCTGTAACAGTGTTTGTCAAAATGTAGACAGAGGAGATCASTAGATGTAGCAGAGTCACATCCAGCAGGGACTTGCTCTGTGCCAGAGAAATGATGTACTAGAATTTTCAGCTAGACCATGGTACAGAAAAGCCAAGATGCACAAAGAGAATATGTACCTCTGTTTTTAATGTGAAAATCAAAATACAGAGAGTCTTAACAGTATTTCTCAGCCTATTTTTTCAATAGGTAATTCTGATGCATAGAAATAGTAGTCTTGTATCAAATAGACTGTTATTTATGTGCAGTCTACAAAGCACTAAATACTATATATTAATTCACCAGCTTAAAAATTTACCTGAGAGGAGAATATATTGTTAAATAGTTTAGAAAAGCTTAGCATCTCCAGACAGCTATAGTTATCATCCATTATCGTTATCCATCCATTATAGTTATCATGTCCATTGTCATCCACTTAGGCTCCTGCAACAACAGGTACAAGCAGAAAGGTCTTAGCAACAACGTATGGGTTACAAGTTACATATGCCCATTAAAAGTGTGGTGTATTGGGTGGTCATGGGGAAATTAGCACAATAATTTATTTTTATTTCACACCTGTAAATAGAAGTAGGGCTACTATTTTCTTTTTAATCGAGTTTCTATCTTTCTATCTTTTATTTATATCCATTGTGTGATTAGTTGAAAGAAATCATTATTGTACCAGACAGGGGATCAAATGAGATTTCAGTTTCAGTTGCTTTGTCTGTGGACTCCATATGTCTTTGTACTCTCAACTGTCCTCAGTCTCTGATATGCTCCCCCAAAAATCAAATTGCATCCCATGTACTTTGGAAATGTATGATGTGTTGTAGCAAAAGAAGGCATACAAAAACAAAACTGAAGAGGGAATAATGTCAATCAAAGTACACACTGTGGAGAGGAATATCTCAAAAGGAATTTAATTTGCTCTTCAAGTCCATGTATTATTTACAAGATAGGGTACACAGGTTGCAATAACTTTGCCTTGAGATACTGACTCCAGATTGTTTCCTACRTTGAATCTACATATGATCCACAGACATAGGATATATCTGTGCAAGGGCAAAGGGATTTCAGTATTTGTAGATAAGAAGTTATGTCAGACAATGTAGAGTATGTTCCCTAGCRTACATTCAGATGAAGTTGTTTTCTGTCCTTTATATGGGACATTGCTTCTTCATCACTTTGGTCTGTGTTGCAGCTAGGCCATAAACTTCTACTTTTCTGTTGCTCCATTTCAGCACAGGTATGCTATACAAACTGTCTATCCCCTTTCAACCTTTAAGTGCCTTTAGACTGAAATAGGCCTCCAATTTTTCATGTCCTTCGTATACCCTTTGAAAGGATAATTGACTCACAGTAGTGTGACCTGTACTACACAGAATATCATGGTTTTGACCTGTTGATGTTTATTGAGGATGGGAAAGAAGTCTGGCTGAGAGAAACAGATTTTCCCTCTCCCCTATTTTTTCTCAGAAGTTTTAATGTTTTTTTGTCATAATTTAAGTTTCACATGAAACTTCAGATCCCCCCCTCTTGTAAAAGAAGCTAAAGGCTTTGCAATGCCAACTGCAGATCTGCCCAGCTTCCAGGACTGTCATAGGATGGAGGAAACAACTTCAGAGGAAAATACATTTCACACACATATTTTTCCAGCCTGCATGTGTTACGTATTATGGCTGTAAAGGTTTTACATCATTTGCTATATACTGGTTGTTAATTTTCTATTTATTTTTTTTATCAGCTTTTTTAACATCAGTGCTTAGGTAATTTGCTAGTCTGCTTTTGAGCCTTCTAGTGAACAGCATTTCAGACATGGTTTTTCCATGCCAATGATGAATTATGAGGAACTACAGTGAAGTATTTGAATTCCTTCCTTTCTTTTTTTGTCACCACCTGAAAATATATAATCAGAATCCTTCCTGTTTTTAAAGAGCTCTGGAAATATGAAGGGGGCAGCCTCCATTTTATAGTCTTGTTGAGGACTGTGGAAGGAGACCATTTGGAAGAAATGTCTCTGCTTTGGGGTTCAAATCATTAGGCGCCTAATTTTCTTTTGAAGTGGAGGTTGGAGGAAATTGCAGCTGGTCAGCAGCAATGAACAAGGACCAGTAAGTTATTTCTGAAGTTATGTTTGTGTTCATTGGCCAAAGTTGTGCAACTCAAATGAGTGGCAGGACCATTAAGATTTACACCCTGTCATCTTCCTCTCTGCCCTTCTCCCCCTACTGCAATATCTGTGATGCCTACTGCCTGCTCTCCTGTCCCCTGTATTCCCTACTTCTTTTTTTCTTTTTCACTGATGAGCAATGAAAATCCTAAGGGTGATGACCGTGGCATGTTTTCCAGAGTAGTATTACTACAGTGAGGTATGGAGACATCTGTCTCCTGAGCTGCTGAGTTCCCAATAACCATCTCAGCAAGTGATATCTGCAGGTGAGAAAGTAGATGCATGCTGATTGCTCAGGAAAGGCATATGCTTTGTGTCCTCATCATTGAGCATCCTAAGCACACTTGCCAGATGTTGTACAAGCCTTTGTTAATCTATCTGCCTCCTCTTCTTCAAATTCATGCACAAGCATAGCTCTTTATTGAAAAAAAAAGTAGGAGCCACTTATAGTAATTCATTCCTTTATTTTATTTCAACCGGGCCAGTCCAGCTAGAGAAAAGGTAGAGTCTATTTGTACCTGAATCCCACAATATTCTTCATAACAATCTCTCTAACCTTTGTATGTAGCTTTCCCCATTATTCCTAAGAAAGTGGTGTTAACTGGCAACTGAGAATTTTTTCTCACAATCCATACTACCAAATGTGGACTCATGCACACTGATGGCAAAGTTCCAAACGTGAATGTAATTGTGGCTCTCTTCTAGACATTTTTCAATAAAGATTTCCTTCTCTCTCACTTCTGCACACATTGCTGTACATAATTTCAGTGTCATACTTGAGTTGTATGTCCCTTTGGAAGCAATGGAATAACCACATATACACTCCCATACATACCCTCCAAAAGGGGTATGGCGTACCCTGCTATAAGGTACAGTGTCTGGATGGAATTACACAATGCCTAGTGTTTCTCAAAGGGCTTGCACCAACACGTCATGCGATGTATCGGTGGCTTCCAGACAGGACTGAAAACTGAAAATACCTTCTGCCCAGCCGCAAGTGTCTCCCCATTTTCTGAAAAAGAATCCATTTTATTTAAAAGATGAAACAGCTCCTTTACACTAGCAACAGTACCAGCTTCCAAATGCTTGCCATTTCCAGGCTTTGTACTTCATTGATATTTCAGAACACATCTACACTGCAAAGTCCCCGCTAGGATAGCCACATTGGCATGGCCCCTGCTGGTGATGCAGTGTACGCTGACAGAAGGACCCTTTCAGCTGTCACAGCAACACAACCTCCCTGCACAGCACAACCTAAAATGGCAAAAGCACTTTTGTATTGGCATGACTGTGACAAACACCCGGGGGGTTGTCAATACAGCTGTGTTTGCTGAATATAATGTCATAATGCACAATATCCTAGTTTCAAATATAACAAAAGGTGCTTTTTACACTAGTATTTTGCTATATGGTGATGCTTAATATTTATTGTAAAGAATATTCTGAATTAGTCCTTCAAAACATAATCCTTATGCCAAGCGTCAGTCTCAGAAGAGGGCCAGGTCCCACTCTGGATCACAGGCCTACACTTAGACTTTTGAAGATGAGAGCATGAATAGTGTTATGATGGAAATGTCAAACAAAATCCTAAGGCTGGAAGTTGTGCTGTACATTCCTCTCTTAATAAGTGCCTTGGATCAGAAGTCAGAGCACCCTTCACACCCAGCACTTAGTGGGATTCATGGAGCCTCCAGCATCTAATTCCTTAGGGGGCTAACGCTAATGCTTTTGTTGTGGGAATAATGTGTGATGTGTTCTTTGTTTTTTTTAAAGGATTTTTTTGTTTGTTTCTTAGGTTGCTTTATGTATTATCCTGCTCAGCAGTGCCTGCGCCAGCAGCTGACATTTGAAAAGAAAGAGAAGGTAGTCCTCCAGAGGAGAAAAAGAGGTATTTTAAATGTGGCTTTTGCTCCCTGTAGTTCTGAAGCATGTCAAACCTGGACAAATGAGCAGTAAAGAGAAGCCTGTCCATAAATGCCATTCTTTCTGAGTCATTGCAGAAGCCACTCCACTTAATCTTTTTAATGGTGGGAACTGCACAGATAATACAAATTTACACCATATGTTGATGTGCCTTTGTTGCAAGATTGTAGAAGAAGGTGGAACTGATCTTGCTGACAGAGGAGCAATGGCTCTAGGAAATTATCCCACCTCCTGAGGAATATTTTGGCAGCAGTCTTCTCAACTGGAGCTGCCTCTCAGCATTGTCATTGTATAGCCATGTTTTAACAGCTACTTTCCTTTTCCACTGCTCCCCATTCAGTTCACTGGCCAGCAGAATCCATGTTTCAGTAGGCCAGAAACTTGCAGTTCTGGGAATTGTTTGATACAGCCCTTATTAAAGCACAGACACTGAAGCAGGGGCACCCTTGTTAGAGTCCATAGGAGGGAAGTCACTTCCTGAAACTTCAGCCTAAACTCAGTTTTGTCTTCCAGTTGGATGCTACATCCGAGGTATTTTAATTCTATACTGTAATCTAAATGCACCTCAGTTTTTTGGATCTGGATTACTGGTTTATAGTGCTTTTGCACTGCAGAAGCATCCTTAGTGATTTTTTAACATGAAGTTTTAGGAACTGCTATTTTACAAAACACATATATGTTATTTCCCCTCATCATCTCTGTTTCTGTTGGAGATGCTTCAAGGATTAAAACTACACAAAATTTATTTTTGGTCTCTCTTATACTGTAAGAAACCATTACAACACAGTAGAGAGAAACAGTATCTTTTCCCTTCATGTTTACTTGTAGAAACAAAATACAAAGAATTTGTTTTATTTAAACCTATTGGAAAATTGTTTGAAATCTTATTTTAAAGGATGCTGTAATTGTTTTTGCGAAGTTAACACAGACAATATCTCTTAAGTCAAGTACATTTCAGAAATGAATGTTTTATTTTTGCTAGTTCTGTTAGTTAAATCTATCAAATCTCATGCTTTCATTGGGTGTTGCATCACATATAAATTGATTTTCTAGACTTAGGAGGACATTTTTAGTATTTATGGATTTCAAGAACATAATGGTCTACCACGCTGTCTTGTTCTCGTAGCTGGCAGGCCACCGAATTCCTCTGTAAATAACAATTTACAAATAAAAAGAGAAGGGAAGGATGAACAGGAAGAAGGCCAGCTTTAAAATGTCAGGACTTACATAAAAGTAAGGAAACATTCATTGACTCTTTTGCAATCATGGAACTGTTTCCACTTCTTTAGGATTGCATATCAGGAATATGCATTCCCCTCTTTAAAAACAGTAACTAATGCTATGTCAAAATGACATACAAAGGTAAAACCTTCTTTTGTCCCCTCAGTGTAAGATTGCTGCAGATAAAAATGCAAGTGGCCTTCTTTATACTTATATGATTTCTAGGAGTTTTCCAGGAACTAAACCGGTTTTCCAGGGTAAATCTCTCATCCTGCATACACATCATTACTTGCATGTTAACTTAATTAAATTACTTATGTGTATTTGCAGGGCCTCAGGCTG
Source organism: Apteryx rowi (assembly GCF_003343035.1). Lineage (NCBI taxonomy): Eukaryota > Metazoa > Chordata > Aves > Apterygiformes > Apterygidae > Apteryx > Apteryx rowi. The sequence goes on along the minus strand of NW_020450721.1, from coordinate 116,321 downwards.
AATCAACCAGTGTATGCTGCAGTGAGGTGTATTCCAATGTACAGTTAAAATTTATTCTGTTCTCTAGGAGATTAAATGGGCATCATGTGAAAATGGTACAACTCAGCTTAGGATGGAGTCGGGCTTTCCAGTAAAGAGAAAAAGTCTGGGTGACTAGTTACACAATACTGATGTATATACTGAGCAGTTCTCATGGACTATTGAGCGAGCCTCTATATGCCCACACAAGATTAATTTCTAAACTGCCTCTGCAATCTTGTCGTCTCACATGAATACATAAATAAGGTGGTATGGTTGGAAAGGAGTTAGACAATGACCACCAGATTTTTTGATTGTGCCAGTATGGCTGATGAGACTAGACTAGCCACTCTAAGTCACCCTTCCATGCTGTGAGCCTAGCCAGTTCCCTCCCATCTCCTCTCCAGCTGTTCCCAGAGAATGTAACTGACACATAAGCAGGCAAGTCAGCTGTGGTACCAGTAGGGCTGCCTCTGAAGCACTGTCTGTCCATTCAGAAACAACTATGTTTAAAATGGCAGAACAGGGCCGAAACTGTAGTGATCAAAACCAGAAGGCCGCTCTTTCTTTATTTGGGATGTAATTTTGAACAAAGCAACTTTCTTTGACTCAGTTTTCTTATTTTCATCACTAAAGTCTTGATATTTAGGCATTTGTTTATATGCAGTTACTGTATTATTTATAGAGGAATGTGCAATACAGACACTGTTAAGACWTGTAACAAATATAAAACCTTTCCTGAAAATCATGTTGGTACAAACACCACTATTCTAAAATTACTGCCCAAAATGGAAACCAGATGCTTTTTTCACAATAAACTCTTTCAAGCCTATTTGAATTCATGTGAAACAGTGGATATTTATCATAACTTTTTCGCAAACAACTACTCACCCACAAATTAATTAAGAAAAATCATTTTGAATAAGAAACAAATGTGTGAAAATGGCAATCTGTTCCTGGACAAATCTCAAGCAGAAAGAAACAAGCAAGTAAGCTAATTATATTACTCATTATGAATTTTCATTCAGTTTAAATATCATATGTTTTCTACAGTTCATTTCTTTGYGGTAGATTTTAAATTTCTCTAAGGTTGTTCTAAATAGTATGATCACCAATAACAATATCTCTTGTTTCAATAGCACCCACAATCCCAATTATAACCGGTGTTAGTTAATGTTAGCTAGGCAATAATCATTTTGTCTTCCTTTCCTGGACACATTCATTGATATGTTTTATAGGATAAAAAGATCCTAGGATAGTTTTTAGTCTGTCCATGTTGCTATGGGGATAATTGTTGCCTCTAGAATATATATCCTTTCACCCATGATCACTGAACTATCTCGATTTTTGTCACAAAAAAGGCTTTATTATTTTCTGGAGAAAGAAGTGAGATTGATCTGGTCAGACTTTTAGACTGTGAAATTRGTATGAAATGGAAAATGTTTTTCCCCTTAATTATTTTCTTTATTTGTACTAAAATAAGAGAGTTAAACAGCTTATGAAACAAACAAAAAAATAGTAAAAAACTTTTCCAGTGAAAAAATAATATTGTTTCTTTTTCTTCCCACTTTTGATCTCCCCTTATATTTTTTGACTAGAAAAAGAGGAGGGAAGGAAAGAAGCAGAAAAGGGAAATGTGAGAAGTTAAAAGAAGATATGAATTTTGCTATGGTCATTAAATTAAATTTTTAAAAACCATTAAGATATTTCATTTCTATATGGAAACGTACCACTTGTAATGGCTCTCACTTTCCAAAGAACGATGAAAGTTCTGCCAAGTAGCCAGCATCTTCCAAGCATTTGGGTCCTGCTCTGGCTACGTGTTGTAACTTAGTGAATCTGCAGCTCTGTGGCCTTCTGGGCTGATTATTGCAGTGTATGTTGGCATTAAACCTCCTCCCATGGAAAGCAAAAGTTTGTTTTGATTAGAAAATAAAACTCATTCAAAACAGTTCAATTCAAATGATTTTACAGCCTACATGACCCACCTGGCTGACCATATACTCCTGCAATAGCTCTTTCAGCTACAGCAATGGGACTCTCAACTTCAAGTGTCATATGTCTGCTCAGGAGATAATGCTTTTGCTTCAGAGATTCTTCTAGCCACTATTCCACAACTGTGAAACTCGATGCCAAAGAGGTCAGAATGGCCATGAGCCTAGCTCCTTCAGAACAAAACCTTAGAACCACTTGCGTAAAAAGACTTCCCTGAATAAATCTATAGACTCAATGGTTAAAAGAATTACTGCAGATTGGGAATTAAAAGGGAATCAACAGAGGACATTTTATGTTTTCTACAACAAGTGCTCACATATCAGGGACACTAATCGTGTTCAAAGACTAGCTGTAGTCTTAGGTTGCATTTACATTAGCATTTAATTTCAGATAAGGAGTAAACATTTGAAGCTAATGTCCCAGTCATCTGCATTTAGCCGATTCCCCGTTCACAGTGAGGACTGGTCTCGGAGCACATGAACTGGATGCCACTGGATTTTGAAACTGAACTGAAAGATGTATTCCAGAAGTCATCTAATAAACTCCAAACCCTGGCAGACATTCAGTCTAGGAAACCAGAATATAGCTAATCTGAATGAACCCCCCCAAAACCACATATAGTGCGGATGTTCGGTCATCAGCACTAACTCTTTCACTCTGAAATTCTATTATTGTGCCTCACTGCTTGCTGATCACATTATGTTAGCCTTTTAGAGCAGGTGCAGTGAACTGTAGTATGGGCTATAACACTTAAAACTGCCACTTAGAAGAGAAAATGATGGAGCTAGGTTGAGAAATACATGCTTTTCTGCACAGACTATGACAAGACCCTGATCTTTGTTCCTACAGAGGTCCTGGCAGCAGAATACCTGCGTCTTGGTGTTGATACTGTGCTACAGTCATTACCTTTGTCAGTGGCTGACTATTATACAGCAATAGCTCTAAACTGCCAGCTTTTTCAGAAGTAAGAAATCATTGATTTTTGGTCTGTCTGCTACAATTTGCTCTTCATAAATTCATCAAATTAATGTATATCACACCACTAAATTAAGAACTTGAACATCAGTTTTCTTACCAACACAGTATTAGATAGATACAGTTTCACTATAATTATCCTCATTTTTTCATTACTGGTGTCCTAAAGATTATTGCTATACTTCTCCTTTACCATCTGCATGGAGCAAATATGGCAAAAGTGTTTAGTTTTGATTCTGTAATTTCATCTCTCATTTCTTCAGGCACCTGAATTTGCTAATTTACATTCATTTTGTTACTTGCCACTGTGTTCTCTGTCCTTCCAGTATCTTGTTCAACTTCTCATAAGTAATTCATTTCCTGCATATGTATTGATATAGAGCAGCATTTCTATTCTGCTATAGTTCCACTGTTTTTTCCTAGTTACCATATGTTCTTGCTTGACTTCTGARGTTCTAACTAATTTTACTGGTTATATTTTGCTATTTTTCTCTAACATCATTATCTTGCCTTGTCTCACACTTCTTGACATATATTCCCACCTTATGTTAAAATTTATGTTAAAATTACCATCTAGCTTCCCTTTTGCCTTCTTCCTTGTATCTTTCTTTGGTAGTGCAATTGCAGTCTATATTCCTTTTACAGTGCTGTCCCCTGCAATACTTTATTCTTCTTGCCTGTGCATCTGTTTAGCAGTTGTGCCCACTAGAGGTTTCATTTTGCAGACTGTTTCTCAGATGTCTGTTCTAAAACACCTATTCTGTTTTGCAAGCATTTTCATACATAAATTCTGAGAATAATCTGAATGATGTAAATACTTGATACTGAGTAACTGGATAGTTAAAGCAAGATTTAATATGAGATTGGTCACATGACATATCTTTGTTCAAACTTGTAAAAATGTAGATAAGTAGAACAGTACTAGTTTAATACAGCAAGCAAGCACATGCACAGTTTGTTCAAGTCTCATATTGCAAGAGGTGGAGGTGATACATTCAGGAAGCAGAGTAAAATTTTGTGTGGAAATTGGAAAAGTTTCCAGAAATGGGATGTGAAGCACGGGCAGGAGGCAACAGGATACAATACTAAGTTAAGTAAAATTCTATTGACAGTTCCCCATTTAAAGTCTCATCTTTGAGGGCCTGTTCTGGAAGCTAGTTGGAACTTCAGCAGAAACTGCTAAAATGCAAGGTTTGTATGGGAACAATTTTGGATGGAGATTTGTTTTCTTCTCTATTTACTGCTGCTGAACTGAAAAATGGCTGCAGCTCTTACTGAATGGGCAGAGGTTGAAGAAAGATATAAAATTGTTTAGTATCATTCTCCAAATTCCAAATAAAATTGTTAAGATGAATATATGTTCATTTCTGAATGATCAGAGCYGTACTTTTACCATAAAATACTATGAAATACTGATACCAAATATTATCCTAAAACCACAGCAGAAGCTATAAAGTTTATTCTGAGTTATGTGAGCTACGTTATGATGCTTGTTTTATGGCATAGTAACATGTAACATGTAATTGTTCTGGTAGGAATATTTTTTAATGAGAAGTGGCAATTTGGGTGTAATATATGGTGGTAGTATGTAAATTTTCTGAATACATAAGACAAAATATAATTCTAGTATGCAAGCAAGATTTACAAGTGGGTTGTAACAAAACTAGTATGAATCACTGCAAATGGAAGATGCTAAATTACACATTTAAAAAACAGAGTTTTCAAGATCACTATCTGTTTTGGATAACTGCACTTTGTCTAGGATTAATGCTTTTCCCCTAATCAATATAAAAATTACACTGCTCATCCCAATATCCTACARTTATGTGAGAAATTATGAAAACCTGAAAAGGGTGAGAAATGGGGTAACATATTTACTTTAATAAGGTACAGTTATCACTAACAGTAAAAGAGGAAAGCTTTGCATTTTTTTCCAACCCTAAATGAATGGTAGTGTGTTCTAGCTGTGAGGATTCATATTTATTACAGATGTCTCTTATCTGAAGTTTTCTTCTTACATCTCATTACTGAAGGTTTAATAGCTGATCTGAGATCAATCTAGCTGAAAATCAGCAAAAAGACTCATCTGATATCTTACTGTTTCTGGCTTCTTTACTGCAATTTCATACATGTTTCTTTCTTCCCCATAATTTGTATTCAAATTTAGATGCAACCATTATTCAGAGGCATTAGGTGGGGCCAGGGTCAGTTTGTCTAGCCTTTTCTAGACAGATCTATGGTCACCCTACCTGTGTGAAAATGGAGCAAGCTATGTAACCTTGGCCTCAATGAGGCTTAGTGGAATGTAGGACAGTGTGTTCAGAAAGAACATACTGGCATCAAGCAAACTTGGAGCACGAGTGGAATGAGGCAGGCATGAATCTAGTATTACAAATGAGTGCATGCAGGTATAGACTACTTATTCTCAGAATAAGCAAAAGTTAATCTGGATTTTAGCAAAGTAATTTCCTATAGCACTGGTAAAACAGTAAAGAGTCTATGATTAATTTCTCCTGAGAAGTATTACATGTATAGTAGCCTTGACTAAGAAGAGATCTCCTAAGAAAAAATAAAATTAGCAAGTCCAGGACTGAAATAATACATTTTTTCCTCTTTGGAGCAGTAAATTATAATTAGAAATAATTGTTTCTAAACTAATGCACTATAATCCAGTAGTCCCTCAGAACTCACTCACAGTTTGAACACTTTCTGGAAGACCTTGGGCCTGTATTTTAATATATCAAATAGGTTTTTACATTTTGAAGAGTCATATAAAAACCTAGCCCCAAACATAATTTACCAGTTAGTATTATTTTTGACTATGTAGTCCCTCAAATTAAAAAAACCAAACTATTATATTGAAAAAAATCTTCATTGCTTAAGTATTATTTGAGAAGAAATTATTCAGGGGCCATCCTGAAGTTAAAAGGAAGAAATTCCAGCTATGTGGAAAGGTATGCTAGGTTGTATTTCTGGGAACTGCAACACAGAACTCACAAATAAGGAAAGATTTAAGCCACAATATATTCTCCTTAATCCCACATTGTTCAAAAGCTAGTGAATCCTCCTTTGTAATAAACATCAAATACAGGCCTTGTCTAAGTTCAAGGAGTCATCTAAGTCACCCAGGTAAGTTGTAGATCTGGCCCATGATCTGTCCTAAATCCAGAATAAACAGCTCAGAGTAGGGGAAGAGTGGTCATCTATGGCATCTAAATCATTCTTAATGCCACACTTAATCCATTGAATTGTATGCTTGGAAAAGAATCACACTTACTGTATCCAGTCAGAGTCCAACAGTATCTTGTCTCATGTGAAGAAGCAAGATGCAAGGTCTGCCCTGCACATTCAGAAAAAGTCGTGTCTTCTTTTTCTTGTATTAGCAGAAAAGTGTATTTTTTATTGTATTAGTGTGCAATATTGCTTTTTGCAATCAGATTACCTACTAACAATGTAGTGGCAAATGGCAGACATATTAATGCGACTTTTGAAGCTTAACTGAATATAGCATTATTACAATGTTAATGAAAGGATAAATAATAGGCGTTCTGACCCATTTCAGTTCCAATATGAAAGCAGCCTATCAGTCCCTTTCCTTCAAGTTCCATGTTTTGAGACTATTGCTTTAAATCTTGCTCCAGACTAATGCTTTCAATAAGAGTAGAACTGAGTCCTTAAAAATTAACTCTCTTCTTAAAGTGACTGTTTCAAAATAAATCATAAAATCTAAAGTTTGTAATGTCTCACAGATTTACTCCTCTACTTTGTACTTTCTACAAGTAAACTACAGCAGAAGAATATCACTATATCCCTCATACAAACCCTAAAGTTTTTAGTTGGCTGAACCTCTGTACATCTACAATTTGTTGGAAGATAACAACCATAAAGTTTATAGCAAGTTCTGTATGGCTTTATAACTGATTTTGTGCATGACTACTCATTCAAATATGTTATTTAAGCTGTGCTATGGCACAAAAACAAATACTCAGCAATTCTTTCTGTAATTTGCAAGAGTTTATTAACAATAAAATAATTGTCATTGCCTTTGCTTATAGGTGTTTTCTTGCACTGAGAGGTGCAGGATGCTAAATGTTTTTGTGTATGCTTACACATTCTTAACAATTTATTGCCAAAAGTTAGGAAGCAGACACAGTTACTAACCTCAACTGAAAATCAAATTAAATTTATGATGGTAGTTATATATTTAAACATAAATGTTTAAAAAGGGTGGAAAGGAGGCAGATATTATTTAATAAAATAAAAATCCTTTCAGTTTAGTTTCTGAAAATGATATTGATGTCATTTTCAATGTCCATAAATATTCAAGTCCACTTTTAAAAGTCTATTTCAGGGTTCATTTTTTATGTGAAATATCAAAAGCATTTATTTGGTTTCTTCTTTAACACAAATCTCATGTCAAAAATTACATAAAACTACACTGAAGATTTAAAGTGTATTTGAAGGAAGGAATGTCTAGTCTCTGAAAAAAATCTATTTTGGGGGAGTGGTTCCACTGTTGATAACTCCTTTTGGGAAACAAGTTATTCACTAAAAATATGTTCTTTTATTGAAAAATATTGAAAATATTGAATCCAAATGGAAACTATAACTGTATTTCAAAATTTTTAATATATTACAGTTGCACTCTTCCCCTTTTCCCTGAACTGTAAGTGTAAGTGAAGTATCTTCACAGAGATAAACACAGCTCTGGGACACAGTGTGTAGATGACTGTACAAACACACTTTTGTCCTGAAGAGCTTACAGTCAAGCAGACAAGACATGATGGGAGAATAAAGGAACACTTATTATCTCACATTGATAGTTACCAACTGATGCATAGAAAGTTGTCACAAGAAACTGCTAGTAGGAAGCCTGGAGGAAAGCTTGATCTCCTGGATATCACAGTGCTTAACTACCTTCCCTTCAGCAGGTACATTAATTCAGTCTGCGAGCCAAAGCAGCAGTAAAGCTATTTCTAAATATTCAGTAACGTCTGCTGATCTGCTTGAGTGTGTAAATTCATCACTATTACTAGATTGTTCTGCCTGAAAGGCAGAGCCCAGTTAAGGAATGGTTTCTTACAAATGGAAGCGTCACCTGTGGATTTTCATTGTTTTAAATGAATGACCAAAACACCTTTTTTAGCTCAGAATGGTCCYGCATTTGCGGGGCAGGGACAGCACTTCTCCACAGTAGTTAAAAAGTATTCTAACAGGAACAACAGAAGGATAATCTTACATACTATAAGTTTGATCATGTACAGGGCAAAACACCCACCGAATTCACTGATGAAGCTCACGGGAACTGCTGTGTATTAATTATCATGTGCTAAAGTATGTTGTTTGTAATGATGGATTAGAAATGAATGCTTTTTCCTAATAAATTTCAGCAAATCTTTGATTTTTACAGCTTGTTTTGAAAGGCAATGCTTTTGGCACTGGATAAAAAATTAGGTCACAGCTCATCTAAATTCCAAAATGCAGTTAACTGCTTTTTCAAAGCCCTTAGCAACAACTTCAGAGATGAAACATTAAAAAGACAGTGAGTTTAACATTATGTAAGTATGAGGAGACAAACACAAACAATTAGATTGAAAATATATGGAACTGTAGAAATAGTTAAAAATTATTTCCTTGACTGTGTCTCTCTTTTTCATTAAATGTGGCTGTGGAGGAATCTGAAAACATGAGAAAAAAGAGAGTCTAGAGCACAATTAAAAGAGAGAAAAATACGATCTTTGTCCAGTCAGAGATGGGAAGTATTAATTTAGGGTTCTGACAGCTGCACTCTAGTGAATTGAGTTGAAGCAGGTTCCTTGCCCCTCAGCCAGAGGTCACCATCACAGGAGCTAGAGCAGAACGGAAGTGTGTCAGCTACCGCACTTCGACATCTTAGTAAAAACTAGTCTTCATTAGGGGCTGAAGATAGTAAGCAATGCTGTGAACCAAAGCAACTACAGAATTAATACGCAATCTATTATCTGCTCCTTCTATGGGACAACAGCCTGTGGCAGAAAGATGGTACAGATGAGGGCAGTAATATCTTTAAACGCTTTAAAGAAGATAAATCTACCAGAGATTGTGTCAGAATTTTAAAATTTACCTTTCTCACTTGTGGATTTMGTTGCAGCTTTCCCGTACTTTGACTACATTGATCCAAGTTCAGTTCCCCCCAGTCCACTCCCAGGATGTTCTTCATATGACCAATGCCAAATTTGCCTTGCAAAATTTATGCTCAAATTCTGAGAGTATTTCCTTAAGGGAAGAGAGGTCAGATCTCAGTGGTAAAGTGTTTATTAATCTTTATTCTAGATGAAGCTCTAGAACTTGACCCAATGAAGCTGACCTCATATTAAAAAGAAATTGATTTTAAATGAAGTATTGGTGGCCTATTCTTGTTTTCTCAAATTACTCAGGAAAATGTTTCTCATTTGTAGGGGACTATCTTTCAGAAAAGATAACATAACCAAAATAAAAATTATATAAAATGCCACTGTAGACACACTCTCTTAATACAGATAAGCCAAGTCTCTAAGAAATTGTCATCAAGATCTTTTAACTTTCATACCTCATCTGTGAGCTCATTTCAAGACACAACAATTCCATCAAATACAAACCATCTTTTATTTGTTGGTTTGATTTCACATCATATTTCCCGAGATCAACTGACTTGACCGGGTCAGAAAAACTACCATCTGCCAGCAAAACCTCTTTTTCGACAAGTAAAATCTCCAGTTTAAACAATTGGCATATTTTTGTATGTTGTAATACTGTGAATGTGGTGAAGAGTCCCTTTTAGAAATTCAGGCAGTAAGATTCTACCCCCAAAAAATGTGAATGCAGTTTTTGAAACAGCGTATTTCATTCTTTCCAGACTATATGTTTGATATTGTATGGCAGCCTATTCATTTTATTGCCTTGGTTATGTTCATGCCATTTGAGGAATTATTTACAGCCCAGATATGTGCAGGTATCACATTTAGTGTTCACATGTGCCGGAGTAGTCTTAGTGCCAATTTTAACAATGCTTCCTGGCATTTAGAGAAAAGAATTCGGGAGCACATCTGAAGCTCAGAGTCAATGCATGCGTGGGAATATTTGCAGCTGCTGAAAGTATGAGGAGATCCTTCGAAAGACAAATGAAAAGAAACCGAGTATGATGTCTGTGATAGATACATGGTGGTGTCACCATGCAGTGGGCATACTGGAGAATTCATCCCCTCATAACTATCTTACTATTTTTTATGAGATAGAAAAGAGAATGAATTTACTTCTGTGTTTGGGGGGCTCTTCCAGCCCGGGGCTGTTTAATACCTGGATGGAACTATGATCTATGGCACTTTGTTGTTTAACTGTCAGTGGCCTTTCATCAAAATTAACTCTACAGGTCTTCCTTTTGCTGCAGAGGTACCCATAGAAGCTCTTTTTGTTGCCTTTCACAATGTTTCTATTGTCACATCCTTCCCAATTTTGAGTCCAGCAAAATTTTGGCTCTGACAAGTCATCACTGGAGGCTCGCCATAAAGACTTTTATTTCACATTACCTTTCCAACATACAAATTAAATGATTAAAAGGACATTACTGGAGTGTAGGTACCTTTGAGAGATTTGTTCATTATCTCTTAAGCATGCTCATTAATTAACTTTCCTTACTAAAAAAAACACCCAAACCAGAGCACTCTTTATCAGAATGTTTTGTGGTTATGGTCTCTTAACAACAGGTCTGTCTAAACCTTGTGATTTTGCTGACCCTAGATCCAGAATACTTCAAATATCCTTAATTGTCTTCACAATATCTAAAAGTTAAAAAGTTTGAAATCTTCAGTTTCTCCAACTTGACTGAGATATTAAACATGGCCAACTGGAGTCATTATTCTGTATGTCAAGATCAGCAAAACCATGTAAAGAAAAATGATTTTTCTCTTTTGAAAATACTACAGTGATCTATGACACRTACAGTTGCAACTTCTCATACAGGAAACTCAATTTTAATGACAATAAAAACCTCAAAGATCTACTAAATGCTTTATCAGTAACTTTAAATTTTTATATGTTACCACTGATTATACTATTCCCTAAAATTCATGTATCCACTATGTTACAGTCCTRTTTATCCTATTTATTGCAGTTGGATGTAGCTTAATTCAGCAGAAAGTGAAGTGAAGTTAGTTAGGTAAAGTTGTTAGGGAAAGTAACTGGCAGGGATAGCATGTGCATATCTGATTTAGGAAGAGTCTGGCTAGCGTTTAAGGCATTCCTTTTGTATTTTAAAGTCCTAAAACATTTGTGATAATATTTCTGGTTGTGATCGTCAGAATCAGATATGAAGGGCTTACTAGAAGGGTGCTTTCCAAAATTAAGAATTTTCATTGCTTCTGTGAATCAAAAAGAGCCTGAGTGTTTCATTGCCCTGTTGCATGGAATAGAAAGACTTTTTGGTTCTGTTTTTGTAAATTCTGACAGAGACCAGGGCTTTCTGAGTGGAATAAACTGGGGACTGAAGAGTAGTTTATATGACTCTGCTTTAGTAGAATATTTACAGTTGCTTTTCTTGCTTTTTTATTTGGAGATATGATTAATTAAGGTCTTGTACTGGAAAACCATGAGATGCCTTAACTGTCTTTTCTAAATGTTATGATATGCCTAAGAGTCTAGAGAGGTGCCAGAGATTAAGATTTTATTTAGGTAAATGCATACATAAAAAAAAATCAATCTCTAAAAAATTGAAAGTTTGCTGACACTTTGCTGTATTTGTTTTTTTGAGGGAATTTCAGATTGTAGTTGTTCTGGAAAAATGAGTGAAATCAGTGACTTAGACTGGTTAATACGTTGTTTAGTTGCCTTCACCTCAGTCCACTAAAGAAAGAGACAATACCATGATTTCTTGATGGCTGATTTGATAACGTGTGATTATTTCATCAGCTTGAAGCACTGGTCCATTATGAACCACTTGAATCATAAGTGACACTGTGTTTATAGTTTCACTGCTGAAAAGTGACTAGACAATATGGGGGCTGCCAAACTTGGATATGTCACAGAGCTCTGYGTATAATGCAATTCTATGAAGAATTATGGAAATATATGAATTGCTACTTGGTTGGTGTGTTTGAATTTGCAGAATAATTCTGCCCTAGTGGCTAAGGTTTGGGGCTTTTCTTTAAGCATCTCTAAGCAAGTGCTTTTGAAGAAAAGTTGTAAAAGACTGAACCAGAACTAAAACCCCAAAGTGGTGTCCTGCCTTTTTGTGAAAGCAGCTGTGAACAAAACCATGAGGCATTTGAATTTGTTCTTTTATTCTTATCATAGGATTTCCCAGCAATGTGATCATAAGAATGTCTTACCTGTTAACATTATTAACATCTTCCCATGTAGCCCAGTAAATGCCATTACCAGGAGAAGGCTCCAGGTGTTGCACTGACTGGGCAGTGCAGGGTCTCAGGACTTGTCAGCGCTTGCCTCGGCCCGAGCTGGTTTCAGCCTGGTTTCCCAGTTGTGCAGCAGTCACTGCCTGCTGCCTGACCTTCAGCACTGGGAATACTTAAATTGAGGTAGCTATCTCATTCAAAAATGAGAAAGAAGAAATTTCCTCTCTGTACTAAAAGATTAGCTGTCTTCTGACAGCTCCTGACTTAAACATTGCCATAAATTGTAATTGGTGACAATTAGTTATTTAAAAGCACATTACCAATTATCTCTAAATCTTTCTCTTGAAGGAGCACATGAGGAACATGAGGCCATCAGTAATCAGGTTCATATATGTCTAAACTCTATTTGACATTTACTAATATTTATCAACTATTTATCTCTAAATTTTGAGTAAGTTATGGTTATTCTAAAAAATGTGAAAATAAAGTTTACTTTAAAATCTACAGATTAAAAAGTTAGAGGTATTTTGTTTGTTTTGAATAAAGTACACCTGGTCTTATTTGGAAATCTACTGCAGTTTCTATAACATAGTCACAAATTCAGAAGCTAAGTATTTACATAGGTTATGTCTAGATTATTTTTGAATCTACAACAAAAAGTGCTTAGGTGGAGTCTGTTGAGACCTTTTTTATGTTAAAATTGATAATCCTGGTAATCATGTAAATCATCATACCTCCACAGATTACAGTGTTTTAGGTTACCGTGTCTGCACAGGTCCTGCGTTGCTTATAACATAATGACAATATGTTTGCTGATACTGGTAAATTGTCATTACGTAAGAATGCCTGAGAAAGTTTAAATAAATTAAGAGCATTACCGTGTTCCTGGAACCATATCTTAGTATTGCATCAAATATTGTCCTTTATAACTGTATGGTCCAATTGCTTGTCTGAAAATTTGGGCAGCTATCTACCATGAGAGAATGATTTTTTTTTTTAGGAAATGCAGTCTTACTGCATTATCAGAGCTTTTGCAGCAATTCACTTGGATAAAAGGCCCAGAGAAGGAGACCTTTTCTGTCAGCCTTTTTATTTCAAGGAGTTGACTGGAAAGATTGACTAGAACTTGTTATCTGAGAATCAGTGGAACAGGGGAGGCAGCTGAAAAACAATCCAAAGCTCTGCCACAGGGTCTCATCAGTGAGAAACAGAGATTTCAATGATCTTTAGTCCTCTCTGTTGTGGTATGCATTATTCAAACATACATGAGCTCTGCCCAAGCAAATAAACATAAGAGCCTAATTTCCCCTTTCTGATTATTGCGATTTGTCCAGTATAATTCTTGCTGAGACCACAAAACTTCAACTGATTTTTAAATAATTATCCTGACTTTTGTATTAGGTTTGATAAATATACTTTTATCTTTATTACGCTCCCTTTTTTTCTCTTATCTGAAGTGCATATTTGAAAAATTAGTGGCCTTGATGGTTGTTCATTGTATTGGTTCTGTAATTCCCAAGAAAGCTCCTATAATTCCCAAGAGAGCGCCTATGGAAGTCTGCAACACAAATTCAGGAAATGTTTAAATTAGCAAAGCAAATATTGGAGAGCAACAGACCAGTGGTGTAAACTAGTTTTAAAATGTGTAGATAAGGACAGGTAGGAAAGCAAATCAATTATGCTAAGCAAAAATGATCAAAAGACAGGTTGGACTAACTAGAAAATTAATAGATCCAAAAAGCCCTGAAGTATTTTGCAGTATGCAACAGACAAGCTCTGTCTCAAGAGCCAAGTTTAATAAAAGATATACAGTAATACTTTAAAATTCAAGTATTCATGCAAAACAGCAGATTAACAAAATGATGCCTCTTCTTTCAAAGGCTATGGGTATTTTTATTTTAGACTTTAATATCTAGAATGGATTTCTCTCAAATTTACTTTTTTACTACTTTCTCACATTTTCCTTGTTCTTTCACATTTTGAATCAAGCATATCTGTATTTTCCACATAATTGAAATGAAAATTCCATTACACTATTACAGAATTTTCTCTTTATTTTCTTCCACAACAGTACAACAAGTTTTCCCCTGGTATCTGTCTGACATCATTTTGATTCTCCCTTTTTGTCATTGCTAGTCTACTTTTGTGAGATGTCCATTCATGTGCATCCTTATTCTTATTACCATGCAATATCCTGTTTGCATTAGTTTTATACCTTATAGTTTAATATCAAGGTCATTTTCACTTCCACATCATTAGTCAGGTCTACTGAGTTTATAAAGGTGGATTGATAGTATACATTTCCAGGTGTTTTGATTCTTCCTTTTCTTAAGGTGCTGAGAAGACAGTTGGCTACCCACATCTATCCATTGTTCTGCCTTAACTGAAAAACAGTTATTCAGCAATAGATGCCTTTTAATTTTTGCAGATATTCTTAGCGAACAGCCTATATACTACTCTCCTGCTGAAAGACAACTTGGTCTATCTTATTCCTTGTATCTTCTGATACAAATCCACAAATAAAAACTACTATCAAATAATAATTTGGAATATTTAAACAACTGGTTTTTTTGCCCCTTTCTCAGCTTCTCATATGTTGTATCTTTCTTGAGTTATTGCTTCAAAAAGAAGGCATCTTTTTATAGTAATTATAGTACTACATCTTTTTTCACATACCCATAAAACAACCATTGCTTTCTGTCCTGCTGTCCTATATAGCAGATTCACTATCTTATTTCTCTATTATGGTTTAACTTCTTTGAAAGACAATTCTGACAGTTGATTCTATTTTTTGTTCTGTCTCATAGATTCAACCAAATTATGATTTCACAAACTCTTTTTTATTCTACTATAACTCCTTTTACTTCAACAGTTACTTCTGATTTACCCTCCATGTGGAAAAATGAGGCCCATTTTCTACCAATCATAATATTTACTTATGACTGTGCTCAGAACTCTGTCTTCATATCCACATATTCATTTACATAGATTCTGCCATAACTTCTCTAGTTATTTGTTTTTTCTTGCTTAAGCTTTTTCCACCATTTATTATATATCTCAGCTAATCAGTGTTTACAGAATTACTTTCAGTGGTGATATATCCCTTAAGGAATCTTGTATTATTGTTTATTATTACAGGACTGGAAAGTGTGTGATTAGTTTTGTATCTTCAGGTTTTGGCATGGAAGTCTCTTTGAACTTTGTGTTACTGAGTGCCCTTGTAGCTAGGATAACTTTAAACTAAACGATCCACTTCCTTATGTGACTGGCCAGGAAACTGCATCTCATCCCAGCAAATACTGACTTAGACRTACCTTTATGACCCACAACTGATTACTTCAATTGTATTTTATCTACCCATGAAACCTGAAGAACATATGGCTTACACAAAACACCACAGCCTGTTTTCTTAGTGAAAAAAACACACAATATTTTCACAATATTTTTACCACAATATTTTCTTCTGCTGATTAATCCCCTGATTGATCTTCCCTGATGAGTCCCCATTCTAATATTCAAAGCATTCTGTGGAACTGTTTCAAACTTTCTGTCCTAAGCATAACTAAGACTTCCTATAATAGTTTTTCCATCACAGTAACCAAAATGCCAGTCAATAACAGGAACATTTTCATAAGAGCTGGCATAAGAGATGCCAGAAATATACAATTGTATGACTGACATATGTGTGTATCAATAGGACTACATAGGAACATAAGAATGGGAACCCATTACTAAATCATAACATCATAGTTAGAAGAAAGAAGAGAGAAACTTGTAGTCTTGTTGGTATTATCTTCCAAAGAGATATTCAGATATGGTAGTTTGTTAAGAAATTCTTTAAAATTCCATAGCAAAGTTAGTTAAGTTGATTTTATGGTTGATTACATCAACAGAGTAGCAAAAGCAGTGATAACCAATGAATAAATCTATTTCAAGATCATGAAATAAACTTTATCTGTCTTGTAATTTTGGGGAAAAAGGTGTCCTGCATATTTTAAGTATTTCTTTTTTAAACATGGACTTTTTTATGTRCTAGTGTTTTTACTGACTAGAAACTGCAAGCGGATAGAATAATCCTACATGAAGGACCTAACTTTACTGAATATATATGTGGAAATAACATTATATTCTAAAGAAATAGAGAACAATTAGTTGTTTTAAGATATAAAAAAAGTAAATCACTCATTCAGAAAAGGACTAAGCACTATTTTTTGCTGAGAACAATCTGTTGCACTAAAGATGTTGTTCTCAATATGACTCTTTGAGAGGGTTGGCCAGTTTCCAGCACTGACTGAGTTGTAAAGAAGGGTAAACTGTGTTAGAAGTAACAATGCAGCCTATTCTAGGAGGCTGGATTGGAAATTTGCCTGTAAAAGATAGGATCTGTACAGTGAAAGAGAGACTTTAAACTCTTGAACGTAAGTGCTGTTTAAAAGCTGTCTTTGAGAAAGCCCAGGAGGCTGCTGGTCTGAATGCCAAGGAGACTCTAGACATTTCTGTTGGTAATCCGGTTGGAATTTACCGGTTCCTCGTACAGAAATGTACAAAGTGTGATGATATGACAACTGCTATCAGCAGGTTAGTGCAGTCACTTTCTGTTGTGTCTGTTTCCATCAAAAGCATGAGGCTTAGAGGAAATTTCCAAGTATGTTCTCATATTATGCACTAAGGACTTAAGATGGTTCTCAGATCTGTAGGCACGTGTTTCCAAAAACATTTTAATGTTAACTCATGAGAATTCGCTGCTGAAGATTTTATGAATTACGTCAGGGTGACCTCAAATGTAAGAGATGACTGAGGTCTTTGCCCTTATTTCGGACAGTCTTATTCGCTCCCCTGCCCTTACTCATATGCAAAACTGAACCTTTAACAGAAAATTATGTGGGGCTTGTTTGTTTGTTCTGGTGGTGGTAGTGGTAATATTTTGTACTTGTTTATAATCTCCTGAAAAGTCAGTATTTCTGAATGTTGACTGAGCTCATTAATCCTTTTGTACACTAATGATAAAGATGGATGACTACAAACATACAAGGAAACTAGTTAACTTCTCTTGTGGTATTCTCTGCATTTGAAGTCTAGAGAGTGAGATTTCAAAGGACCATAAAACTATATAAAATATATATAAGGAAAAATTAATCTTTTATTAATTTGATGAATGGATGATATACAGGATGAATAACACTAGTCATTAATGGTGATTTAGCTACACCTTCTCAAAGATACTGCAATCATTAAAGCAACCAGTGTGAGAAGTGACATCTTTTTATTGAGCAGGCTCTTATTCTCCCTCTGGGACAATTTCTATATTTGTAGGTGTGTGCGATAGAGAGATCCACAGGATTTGAGGGGAAGTATCTGTCTCAGACTATGAATGAGAAAAAATAGCACTGAAATTGCTATCATATGGGGATGCCATGACCCCAGCAGTCAGCCATTCTTATCAATACTGAATAACTACAAAGGAAGCTCTCACACCATCCATATATGCTTTCTAGGGAAAAAAAACACCCATATGTGCCTATATCTTCCAGTCTGCCAAGCTTCTGAATTATTGTACGTAATAGATTAATGAATTGTTACTGCAAAGACTAAGAAATTTCTAAGTCACAAGAAATGGTTGGGAATGTTTTTAATGAGTCATCACAGCTGCTCCATTTTTTGGAGATGCTTTTTTATACAAAACTAGATCCAGCTTTTCTATATTCTGGCAAAGATCCAGTGGACTTCTGTGTTTGTTTTGAAACCAGTTTAAATCAGTGAGTAGTTTGCTTTTGTCAAATCAACATTTGGCCCCTATTGCTATGTGTTTACTGGCTGAAAACACAAAAATTCTAAGCATGTATCTGATATGTGTTTTTATTAATTTTAATAAGGTGGGACAGTTCTTCAGTGAGGAGGACTGAGCATTCTGAGCAGCACTTTTAAACATTGCTATGAGCAGTCCATCTGAAGCAAGAGCTGTTCGGTGAGCAGGATAAGGTCCTACATTCTGTAACAATTTTGCATCCATGTTTTCCAGAGACAGTTCAGAGGAAAAACAGTCTGAGTGCAGAACTGTGATGGGAGAAGTCTTGATTTAAATCCCCTTTTTGCCGTGCTTACTGTATGTCTTTGGCCAGTTCATTTTGCCACACTCTTAGATCACTAGGTATTTAAAATGTGGATAACAGCAGTATTATTATCTTAAGAATCATAAAGACACTAAGCTATTCAGATGCTAAAGGGATTATGTAAGTACTTTAAATAGATATGGCATAAAAGTTTCCTCTAGGATTAATCTGAAAACATGAGCCTGGTTCCACTACTATTTCATCTTCTCAAGCATTTTGTTTTTTGAATTGATCTATTTTGCTTTCAAAGATTGGTATATACAACTATAATTGTTCTCATTTATTGATGTGTCTACCAAAATAGGATCCTTTAGTCCCAGACTGTAAATATAACATGAAAAAATATTTTGGGGACTCATAAATGAAGCCTCCGGAACCAATTTACCTCAGGAAGACATCATGTTGCTGTGGTAGTGAGTGGTTAAAATATCACTGTGTGGGTGGTATGTCGGCATGTGACTTTTTACAACCCAAGCCCTTCTGATTAAACAAAACACAGACTGAAAATAAATCGGAAGTAATTTGCTATTTACAAATTCTGATTTCACTTTTTAAAATCTTGTATTTAAAATAAACACAAACTGTATTAACATACTCTCATGCTATTTTGTTTATGTACTTTGATATTTATTCTACAGTTGATTTAAAGATTGTTTACTGAACAGAACAAAGTCAGGACATGATGAAGCAAAATCAAATCTATTCTCATATTTATATCTTGAGTGTGTAGACTCCCAGTACTGCCGAGAGCTCCTAACAAGTTGTAAAAATATTATAAGGCTCTTGGAAAGCACATTTTTTAGTATTTATATCTGTATCTCTCTATGCATGTGTGTCTGTGTAAGTATAAACATATTTCAAGAGCAGTATCCCTCTACATGCCTCCCTGTCCCCTCCAAATGGAATGATCTGTTGCTATGACCACTGCTGCAGTGAGTCAACATCTCTGCAAACCTAGGCAGTTAGGAACATTTAGTCAATCACTGCATTTGATTGGCTGAATATTCCCAAGGGTTTTCTAATTAGCAGAGTATTCCTTTCCACTTAAAATATCACATCATTTTTTCAGGCATTGCAAATTTAGAGCATTCTCTCTCTCTCTCTCTCTCTCTCTCTTTTAAGAATAATAATCATTTAATATCAGGGATATTGTTAAATAAAGAGCGCATATAGAGAGTTATGGGAATATACCTACAGAGTTGCATTTTTAAGACATATACACTACAAACAAAACAAAGTGCAGATCAGTTATGAAAACTTTGTTTATCCCACACTCAGAGAAATGAACTTAGAAGGGACATGTTACAATTGAAACAACCAAACTCACTTCCAGTCAGATCCCCAATTTGCATTTAAGGACACTTAAGACTTTAACTGGCATCTACAGCAGTATACCAGAGGAAATATAATGTTCTTTCCTTTGAATAAAGTGTTGGCAAGAAGCATAGGCAAAGAAATGGTGTTTCTGCATAGTCCGATAGGTCATTTCTGTCAGTCGCTACAGGTCTTTTCTATCAAACTGCTTTACACGTAAATGCTCACCTTGCCTATATGAAAAGTGGAATGCCTGCCAAGATTTTATCGGACTCAACTACATGAAAGGAAGTCATCATCCTCATCATCTATGAGTACCCATCCCAGTATCCAGTTTCCAGAAAGTGACTAGTACTGGATGGTTCAAAAAAAAATTTTTTTTAAATGGATATAACATATATAAAAAAGTGTACAAGGAAAGTTGCTTTCTAATCCCCAGCCTGTCCTGTTCTTCTTTTAGAGAATTTTTTTTGCTGAAAAAAAAGCAAAAACATATTTATTGTCCATTTTGGTCTTGTAGCCATTTTGATGTGAACACATGAGCTTTTCACAGAAAAGAAAAAGAAAGCACTTCACTTATATCTTTCTCTTCCTCTGTTTACCCTTCTCCAGGGGGACCTTCCKCAAGGTCCCACTTCTTATATTAGGTGAAAAAATGTATCTGAAAGATACATTCTCAATGTTTTATAAGACTTCAAAGCTTAAAAAACCCCCACATTCACAGATGGCTCTCTATAAGACCTAGGGATTTCCCAGAGTGTAATAATTTGCAGATTGCGCATAGCAAATCTGAGCTGCAAAACATTCCTTTCTCCTCTTCCTGATATTGTAGCTACATAATACGCAATGACAAAACTTGACCACTCTCTGACCACAAACCTGACTCTCTGCTGAGGAATTTAATTATATCTGATTATGAAGAGACTTTTCAGTCCTTCAGCAAGGCTTGTTATGAGTAGAGAGGCAAAAAATCCGTGCAGGTGACACGGTCTTTCTTTCATTGATTTTACCTGTCATCAGGCACAGGGGAGTTAGAATTACAGTCTGAAAACTTAATGGAAAATCCTCACATTTCTGTGAGGGTGAACAGAAATGAAAAATTAATCAGACTTCCCCTTCTATGTTCACAGAGCTTACCTATAATTTTGTATTTTTCATTTGAAAACAACCCACTCTTTTGAAATATTTACACTTGGTATACAGTAGCTCATAGCTCTTCAGTATTGCCACCTGAAAGTGTTCTGAAATCATGTGACAACTTCCCAAAATTAAGGTGATTTGCTTCAGTGTCATGAATTATTGATAAAATAATAAACTGTGGATTGTTTTCTTCACTTCTTGATTTTGGAGTCCTTAGAATACTTTCAGAGCATGTTTTCTACTCTTTTCTCCAATTGATGAGCCTGGAAAATTTTTAACATGAACACATTTTACCATATTCAACATTTCCAGGAACAAAACAAAGCAAAGTACAATACAAAAAATCACAAAGTATTGTAAGAACTTCATTAAAATAATGAAAAYTGACAGTACTGTATTACACATCATCTTTCCAGAACTCCAGTACTCTGTGATATGAAAGGAGGAGAGCATGGATTCTATATGACAGTGATGAGAGCTGGTAGGAAATATTTGCAAAAGCCATCACAAATCAGAAGGCAAACTGAGAATCCCCTAAGGCAACTCAGAAACTCCTTTAGAGATTCCATTTCATGGGGTTACAGTATCCTTACAGAGGACCTTTGAAAAGTAATCACAGAGCCTGTTAGTAGTTTCTAGGTTCTATATTTCTGTTGTACCTCAAAATGACCACCAATCTGCAAAAATGTCACTGGCACTTACTCTAATGTCAGTGATCAGTTTAAACATTAGGAGATACTTGGGAAGGGTGGGAGGGATTCATTTTCCTAATCTCAGGCAAAAAAGAGGTTTACATATGTATAATTAAACTTAGTAAAACTTTAAATCCTAAAAATTTCAAACTTTTGATTGTTTTTCCACTGGAAATGTCAAAATATGGAAAATAACCAATATTCATTGCAAAAACTCTCCCTTTCATACAAAAGCACATCCCCCCAACTCCCAGCCATATATGAAAGAGTTCCTTTACAAAAAAAACAAAAACAAAAGAAAACAAGGTAAGACACTGACTCTCTTTTCATCTTTAGCACATGATAGACCTTATTGCTATTCAGTATAAATTGCTACAATAGTCTGTTACATTCACCTATTAATTTTCCTAGGCTACAAGTGGGTCTGATTGCAAGATACAAATATTCTTTGTCATTTAATGGAGAAATAAAGGTATCCTTCCTATCTCTTCTCTTTTTCTTTACAGCAGGAAATCGATGGTGGGGGAGAAGGAGGAGGCACTTGGTGAAATATGTATAATGTATAACCCGGAAAGGACATTTAGAATAGGTTTCTGAAGTTGAACAGTCCTTGTGTACGAAAGCAGAGTTATCAGTTATTTTTAGGAGCTTACACTAAAGTATTATTGCCTTGTTACAGTTAATTAACCGTAGCATATATGTGGCTTGAATAACCCTTGAAAAAAAACTTTGGGAGCACTGTTGCTCTCAATTTCTGGTTATAATTTTAGCTGTTTCAGCTAATGCTATGATTATGATCTCTAAAATCTGCAGCTGGAATTTGAGAAATTCCAAACTGATCACTGTTGTGTATAATTTACGCTTTTCTTTGCACACCCATCTTTATTAAAAACGAATCCCCTAATCTCCCAGATGAGAACATTCTGTACATAATATGAGATCAAAGGACTCTAGTCTGAAAAAAGGTTGTGTACAGAGGCTTTCAGCTTGTAATTTTGAGGTTCCTGTTTCCTGGAATAGAATACAGACTAACAGAAGGATCAATATCCTCAGTATAATGTGTGAGGAAAGYTGAATACTGGAGAAGCTGGTATTGAGTGCCTAGAGATAACCAGTGGGAATGCTAAGATAAGGTTATGTGCCTTTTCTCTCCAGAACTGAGATGAATTATTTCAATAAAGTGAATCCTTTCTTGCATGACTGTCAGCACAGGCACTTCTATGTTTTTTCTTTGAAAAATGGAACTGGTGTCATTCTTTCCTTTCAGGACATGGTTGGAGGAAGGAAAAAGCCATAGAAAAACATAACCCACACTAGAGAAGGTCTGATTTCAGCTCCCTTCTTTAGTAGGGAGGATATTTCAAATATCATCTTCCAGGGGAGTGCCCTAACTTCTAAACTATGCAGACATGCAGGAGCTCTCCTTCTGACCCAGTTGGCTTTTCTTCACAATTACATAGCTCCAACAGGAGAAGTCTTTACTTCCAAATAGCATCATGGTTATCATGGTTCTGAAGGGAGGCAAGAAGATCTGGATTCACATTTCCCCAGGCAAAGAGGAAAACTGAACCCAGGTCCTCTGGTCCAGAGTGAGAACTCTGCTCACTGAGATGCCATTCTTTCAGAAGAAATCACTTATATTCCATGCAAACTATATTCCATCCTGCAGCTACTAGTCCTGCTGTCCTTTGGAAGATAAGCATTCCCCCATTTAGTTTGTAGATGTGGATTGAGTTTAGGCATCATATAGGCAATGAGCTGCCCTGCACAGCAAGGCCTGAAATGCTATGGGCATTCACACAAAGAGAGCATTAGATGTCAGTGGAAACTGAGGCACTATTTGAGTTTATGGACCTTCAGGATTAGTAGGGAACTAACCAGAAAATTAAGAATCACAGTTTAGAATTTAGACAATGCCCAAGGCTAAAACCTTCTTTGGTTCTAAAATACATCTGCAATCTGCAATCATGTGATATATTAATTATGTGATATATTTTAATCAATTTTCTGTGCTCCAGACTGCCAAGTTAAAGGGACACTTTAGCAAATGCTGCATCTATTTTATCTTTCTAAAGGCATTCTGTTTCCATTAAGATACTGCATTCTGAGGTAGTACAATTGAATTTCTTTGACTAAATAGATTACACAGCATGCTGAATAGCTATTTAAAGTTGTGTCCCTTAAAGCCTTAGGAATTGCAGTTAATATTTTAAGTAAGCACCCATAAGTGGGCTTGTCTGCTTATACCTAGAGGAACACACCTGTTCTTTGCTATGTCTTTCAGTATTGCAACTTGTGACAAGGAAAGAGGTATGTTTGACTGGGATTAACCAAAGTATTTTCTTAGCTGGGTGGCAATAAAACTCTATAAAACAGAGAGAAATATTCAGTGACAATATGAGAATGTTTGTTGATTCTCAGCAATCATCGTTTATTCATACTTCTTGTGGGACCCAAACTAATCTTCTCCTTTAGGGGAAAAGCTGTAGTTACACACGTCAGTTTTAGTTAGGTCACATCTGATTCTGTTATATTATATGATGCAGCCTAACAACACATTATGGCACGCATTACAATGCATTAGGACCTTAAAGAAGTTGTCACTCTTTTCCTCTATAGACTGAAGGTGTTAAAGGCACATATGCCACCCTGTCTATAAACCAACCAGGCCCACTTCTTGTTATTACATACTGCTCTACCTTCTCTCCCCCTCTTGCCCATTTCCAGAAGAGCATTAAAGGGTAAAAACACATTTTCTTTGTTTGCTTTAGCGTCCTTCACTTGCAAGCTGTATAAATATGTTCTGGTGATGGTCTTTTTCAGACTTTCCCAATCATCCTTAATCTCCAGAACCATAAAATATTAAAATTTAGTTTTCTCCAAATAGGTGAGATAGGACATTAATCTGTAGGCCCATATGAATAGCCCCAATGGATTGCACATTTTTAAGTAGAGCAGCAGTTGGCCACTCGTTTATTTGAACCTATCTGTAAAGCCATTAACAAACAGGATATAAAAGAGAAGGATAGGCAATGTTCTAATGATGAACAGATGTTATTTGTTCAATATGCACATAAACCTTTTAGCAAGAGTCCAGTTTTGGTAGTTTTCCCCTTCATTCCTTTAGTAGAGTTGTTCTAACTTACTGTCGAAATGAAAGCTGGAAAGACCATGCTAATCTTGTCCTCACAGCATGGCTTCTAATCAGTTAATCAGACTTTAGCGTACATGACTCCTGCTTCTAGATGTGTATTCCCAGAACTCATTCATTTGGGATGCCTCAGTACAGGAAAAGAATTTCTGGCTTTGCCACTGAGAATCTATGAGACAGTAGCATGAAGCAGAAGAAAGCTTTTTGTTCAGCTAAAATGAACTGCTTGGTGCATTGCCTTTCTTAGGAATTATTTGATAACAAAACATAGGTTGCACAATAATCTTTAAAACTATTATTTTAGAAGTTAAACTGGGCAATTTTGACATGAAATTGCTCCTGTGGCCTCCATCAATACAAAATGTTTCCTAAAATAGCCTTAAAGTAAGTTCAAAGTATTTGTTTAAAAATGTTGTTTACACTGCACCTCAYTGCATGAACAATAGTACTTTGGAGGAATGAGAGCTGACAGTAAGTTACATACTTATTTAATGCATCAGGATGACCATGATTTTTACTCACCTATTAGGAACTTGCAGAGTTAAAAGCACAGATTCATATGGTATGGTCTAGACAAAAACTCTCAGCTGGTACTGCAACAGTTTGATTCATGTGCTGTGGATAAGGCTTGTGAAGTTACACATTCATTATATACTTAGTCATTTTATTTTTAGCAGTGGAATTCTGTGGAAACCATGAACAAAGAATAGTACACAAGTTCCAGGATTGAAAGTTTGTATTTGAAAAGTTATATTTGCAATTTTGTAATCCTGCACTATGGATTTAAGTCAGTGAAATACCRTGTGGGCTTCAGCATCCCAATCTGTTCTTTCTGTTGCAGGAATGGAGTTCAAGTGATAGACGTAAGAGAAGGAAAATTAAATAAAGTCTACATGGAAGAAAATCATTTATAGTAATAAATGCATTTTATCTTATTTTTCTTCACATCATATTAGTTTCTGCTAGTTCCTAATTTATTTTATTTAAAAAGTTGATATAATATATGACTTTCCAAACACAAGATGATTTTCTTTAATTAAGACTAGCCGTGACAATTAGCTGTTTAATATAATATAGGGAACAGTCTCATGCAGGCACAGAGAGAGAGTACATAAAATCTCACAGCATTTTTTTATAAATTTATGTGCGTATATATCTACACCAAATTCAAAGTAACCAGGATTTTGATGGTGAGATTCAGAGTGTAGCTATGTAGCATGTTTCCAGGTGCTGAGTTACATAAGTCCCTAGGAAATCATTAAGGACACTGAATGAGATGATCTAACAAGTCTTTCATCATCACTACCTGTTATAAAAATTAGGTGCTCAAATAAAACATATTGGGTTGATTGAATATTCAATTTAATTTTACAATATACCTTAGCCTTGCTCAGGATCTTTCTCTCTCGCAGGACCCATGTTTTTCTAAATTCCTCGGGCATTGTCTTCTTGACTTCTTCCATTTTTATAGGATCCTCATGGSGTAATACTCCTCTTAAATGTGTTAAGTTATGTGATTAAAAGTTAATCACAGTGAACACAGATGCCCAGGCAGGATCACAGGAAGAACAACGGGCAGAGGAATCCTAGTGACCTAAGTGGTGAAAATAAAGCTTGCAGAACCGGCTACTCCAAGACCATCAGAGAACAATTAGCCCATGGACGCCAGCAGGAAACCCGCCGGGATGAGTCAGCCAAAGAAACCCTCTTTCTGTAATGCCACGCAGGCTGATGGGGGTGATGGCCTGACCGGGTGGTGTAGGGCTTATTATAGGGTACAGGGGGAAGAGCATTTTGGAATTGTGTACAACTTTTTCTGAGGTGTCTTAAGGGGATTGTGGAAATCAGCAAGACCCATTATGGGATGTTTAGGGGAAGGACCAAAGGCAGGGAAAGGGAAGGATCAAGGTGGATTGGGGAGAGACAAGCATGGGAAAACAGAGATGAATGGGGTTGGTTGAGTGTAAACAGACTGTTGGACAGTACGTTGTCTGACTGAGCTCTATGCTTGATCGCTGCAGTCTATTGTATTTTCTCATTAAATCCTATTTCTAGCTATCTAGCTAGCTGTATGGGTACACTCCCATTCTGAGTGTATGTGTACAATTCAGCAGCAAACTTCAAGCTGGACCAGCCAGGGAGTGGGAGAAGAGGTCTGACTACCAGCACCTGAAGGGGGACCACGACCCTCAGGGGCTCGTAGGTCCAGCTGCCAGCAACTGGCTGAGACCAGGAGGTGTAGGTGCCAGCTACCGGATAGACTGAATGTCTCAGGCAGGCTAATAGAGGGACCCTGCACTGTGTTGTATATATATATTCGCTATATATACACCACTAGTGGCCTTTGATCCTGATCAGCCAGAGGAACTGGATTGGGTTGTCCATGCTGTTTGTGTGAGTGCTTCCCTTAATGAGTCTCACTGTGTGTTCCTGGCCAGGCATCTGTGTTCACTGTGATTTTTAATCACATAACTTGACACGTTTAAAATGAAATATTATAAATACAGGGGAAATATGTAATTTCAGTTAAATAGAAATAGTACTTGGTGTGTTCATTTGTTACATTTATCTTCATCAGTTTATTTCAACTAGCATTTTAACAAGTTAATCTTAATTATATATAAATATGTTATATCCCAATGATTCAATAATGGCATAATGAAATTATGCTAAGTGAAATATTTCAAACCCTCTGAATCAAATCATGTTTAAATTTTTGTACTGGGAAACTTCAAAATAGGAAAGCAAATCAGATGGTTTTAGTAGCTTTGAGAGTTTTTTTAAGTTTTGCAATGGGCTAGAAAACGTATAAGCAATTAAAAAGATCACTTTCATTCCAGAATACAGATTGTTTTTGCATAGGAGTAAGAATGGCAAATAACATATTTTCTGCTGTAATAAAAARTTTTACACTGTTAATTTAGTTGCAAATTATGAACATGAAGAAGATTTCAAAATGAGTTGATGTAAAAAATTAAAATGGAAACTGATAAGGAAAGATATTGTACTTCTTGACATAGTTATAARAGAACTCTGCTGAATTTGTCTCTTAAATCTTTAAGTGAGAAAATGTTCTTTCATGTGTTTGCTAGAGTTTCTTTTCTTTGCATACATAAGTCTCCTGAAAATTATGTTTCATGCTTTTCTACATGACCTGTGACAGTGCCTTATCCTTATACAGTATCGCACTGCTTCCAGGGAAGTTTTTGTCATACAGAAAATGAATATGGCACAAAGTCAAATTTTATTAAAACTTTGGCTCTATCTCCATCATCAACACCGTTAGTGATAGAACTAAATCCTTCTAAAGCCAGAAGCATTTAAAAGCACTGCTAAATTGATTGTACAGCTGTCCTGTTTCTCCTTAGGTCTCCCAGACCTATCCCATATTGCATACACTGACAATTTGAGCAGCATGCTGAACTTGTTTTTTACCTCCTACTTTCAGAGCAATTAGACAAGGTTGATGCTATGCTAGGATCATATTAGTATAGGTGTCGTGGCTACAAAGCTAGGGACACACTTATATGGTTGCAGTGACATAATATTCTGACATTTAATTTATTTGTACGTTTGTTCAGTCATCAAATAGCTCAATGAAACTAAGGTATGCTTAGAATCTGATATTCTATATTTAACTCTCTTTCTGCTCATGAACAAATCCTTTCTTCACACATTTTCTTCAAATTGTAATTGAAAGTACAAGGTGCGTATATGTAAGGTAATGAATTGATCCTAACAAATTTGTTCTCTCTCAGGCTTTTTCCAGTCTTTGTTTTCTATTTATGGTGTCAAATTTATCATCTGACTCACATCATATTGTTTCTGCTCCCTAATTAAATGAACTTTTTAGAAAGGACCAATAAATAATTTAGAAATTGATGCACTTAATTATGAGTGTTCTGGCAAGCTCTCATTTGTGCTGGAATTAGATAAATTAGTGACATCTTGGCAACAGGCAAACATTTTTAAGTAAAAGTTAGTGACAACCTGAATATTCATAAATAATAATTAATAATTTAATTATATGAAAAACAGAAAAATCTTGAGAATCTCTGAAAAACAAACAATTATTGTGTGTGGCAGTTAGAGTATTGTGTTATTCACCTTGTCACACATGTAGGGTTGCTTTGTTGTACATTTAAATAGATTTTCCACAGTGTGAACTCACTCTGTCCATCATACACCATTGTTATAGTAGGTGTTTTGGTCCCACTGTTTGCAGCCTTTTTTTTTTTTGGAAAGAGCAAACATTAATTTCATGAGCTATGGGTTCACACATATGCAAAGCTATTCTACATTTCTACAATAACTCTTGAACTCAGTTATTTCCTGTGAAATCTATGATATTTATTTTATGACAGCATTAAAATCCTGGCCCCTTCAGAAGTTTATAATTAGCATTAATTTATAATAATCTGAAGTTTATAATAATGTTCCACACATCCTAAATATAGCAAAAACTGCCAGGACTATGGTAAAGTGTATATACCTATTAACTTGACACTGAAAAAAAGAAAGTTCAGATTCACATTTAACTGGCATAGTTCTAATAAAGCCCACAGAACTACAACAGCACAGACCAAATGATAATCTGACTCCTAAGAATATAATTTTCCCATTACAAAACATAGAAGGAGAAATCACATTTCAGTCCCTTTCTTCCCTTTTTTAAACAAACCAAGTGGAATTTGGGGTATGCAGTTTGTCCTGATGCACTTCAACTGTAGCCCTGTCTGTTGCATGGAAATTTTCAGAGCCTGTTTCATTTCTGGCCATGCCAATAAACTAACTACACCTGCAAAATTCTGGCCATATTGTCCCCACAGTTGTCAATATTAGAAGATTTCAGAATCTAAACTGCTGATTTTGCTTCTTGTCAGAATTTTCAGGTTACTGATGATGATTTACAGGGTGTTTTAAATAGAGGATGAGGAATTTTGTAGTCACAGGAATTTATGATTTCACAAGATGATCTGAAAAAAAATAAAATCAAGTAAGTGGGCAGGTGTACATGAGTTCAATCCTTGTAACTCCAATCATTTGATGATGGAGAGTACTCTGAAGCTTCATATATCAATTTTGCTCAAACCTACTACTGATGTGTTCAAACCGCACAGCTACTCAATATTGTGCCTCCTGCCTAGTTGTTTCTGATTATTTGAATCCCTAGTCTAATTATTTTGCACTTCTCTCTGCTGAGAGAGATGAGCCACTTGAGAGTAATCTGTGTAGATTAGTTTGTATACTTTGTTCCTCTGCATTAACAGAGCTTTCTTCCTTTTTTACCGCTTCTGAGCTTTGCTCTTCACCAAGTCATTTACACGCCAAGTAAAAATCAGAGGTGCTAAGCAGGCATTTGCAGAACTTTTCAGGTACCCCTCTATGCCATTTCATTTCACATTTTAATTGCCTAACCCCAAATCCTCAATAACAATGGGGTTATTTTAATTTACAACACTGGAATCCATGTGACTTGTCTGTTTTCCTGAGCTTGTTTTGGAACTTCAACTTCATGGAGGATTGTGTGTGAACAGCGTGGTTCATGCTTTCCATGGAAGATGTAGTCTGTGGTACAGAGACCACACATTCAAAAGATATGCTTTTTAACTGACCACCATAGAGCTCCACCCTGTGTTTCTGAACCACTAAGACACCTTATTCCTTCCTCTGCTATTTTCTTTTGTGTGTGCTTTTTCACAGAAGATAAAATGAACCTGCCAGTCCTCCCTTCTACCATATATAGGTTTCATTGACATGGAACTTAGGTATCTACAAATGCATACGTGGATAGGTTAGCAACAGGTATTGGGGAGCTACCTTGATTTTTTATATGATTTGTAAACATAAAGTGAAGGGGGACCTGGGTGCTCACGTGTGTCAAACATAATTCCAAGGATTCCCAAAGATTCTTGGGAAACTGCTCTCCTAATTTAGGAATTTAGATTGAAATTGGAAACACGTACTAGTCCATAGTTTCTGCTCAGTGTTTTTCAAGTGAAGGTTGTGAATTTCTTCAGCCAAACAACTGAATTGATGCTCTGAGGTAAATTTGTGGATAAAAGGCAAGTAGTTCATATTTTCATGGTAAGGATTCCTCTGAAATGTTGACAGTGACATTTATTTTAAACACGAAAGGCTACATTTTGAGGAGAACTCTAGAATTCAATAACTGATACCAAGTTGCTCTGCTCCATTTTTTATTTTAGCACATGCAGTCTTAGAGCTTGTATCTTATCTTCTATCACTTACTAGTTTTATAGTACATGAAAAGGAAATAGTGACTTTCTGGAATATTTTGCTTATCAGTTGAAACAAGATTATCCTTGATTAGAGTAAGAAAGAAATTCTTATCTTCCTATTCTTACCTAATTATGGTGTTAAATTATTGCAATTGGAATGAGTTCTTTTAGAAGTCTATGTGCAACATCGTTTATGTGCTTTGTTTACATCAAAAAGTAGGGAGAATTCAGGCCAAATATGAATGAAATTTTAATTTATCTCTAATACTCAGATCAAAACAAGGCAGTACTGAGCTTTCAGCTGCGTCAGAAATCTTGTGAATAAATACTTTGTAAACTAAAACATACAGAACAACCTTACAGAAGCGGGGGCACATGTTCCATAAAGTTCTCTTGAATTTTCTGGCTTTAAAAAAGCAGCAAATTATTTCTGTCTTCTCTTTTTTTTTTTCCTTTTTTGTTCAGACATGAATCTGTAAGAGTTTCATCACTTCTTACATTACATGTATATTTTTAGTCTCATCCTTGATTGTAATTTGAAAAAATGTTCTAGAAACTATGAGTGTCTTCTATATCTGATAGATATGTTGCTGCAGCAATCACCCTTGGCCAGATTTTCTCCTGTTATGAAATGGCAAAGCTCAACTGACCTCTATTTTGAATCTGTTTAATAGATTTGGTCTGTTCAGAACTTTTATGAAATCAGAGATAGAAATGTCATTTAGATTGCCTGTAACTTTATGTTATAAGAAAAAGACCATATGTAGGACAAAACTGCACCTTGCATATTCCACTGATATTGCACTTCCAAGCTTTATTCTAACTGCAAACTATGCTTGAAAATAGAATTAATTTAAACTCAGTCCCTAAAAAACAGTGAAATACAACAGCATAAATTGCTAAGTGCAGCTTGACACAACCATCATTTGTTATTTTAAAGATGAAATACATTGATTAGTCTATGCTCTGGTAGCATATCTACTAAAGACATTTCAGTCAGATGTGGCCACATCAGCTTCTTCTAAAGTAGCTTTGAGTGGCCAATATTTGACGTAACAGAGACTTATGGTTTGTGTCTCTTGTACTTTCTACAAATACTCCTATTGCTGCTAGTATGTTTTAGGTTTTGTGATCGCTCCTCCCTCCATACCACTGTTTCCAAACTTCCTAAATAGAGCTTAATTAAAACCTGGCTGCAATGATTTGCATGACTCCAAGAAATGCTTCATGCCTACTTAATCTGAAGATTTTGGAGTCAAAAGAAGGATATTTATATATCTTAAGAAACAAAGATGAAACCACTAAAATATGCCTTTCAGGTCACAAATGATTTGAAAGAAAAGTGCCAATCTAGCATTTCCAAGTCTAAGCTCACTCCTTTCATGTCATTTCTAAATAATGGTTTTCATTTTAGAAATGATACTTCATGATTCATATCATTACATTTTATTCCTTTTTATTACTCTTGCCCACACCACACCATCAACAAATTCTTTCTCTGTGATATTTGTTCCTAGTAGAGCAGTGTCACTTGAGGAGATGCCTAGATAATGTCACCTAATATGAAACAGATTTTATTAGCTCACTTCTACCTTTGTGTCAATACCATTAGCAATTTCAGAAGATTTTTGGAGTTTCCTCCTTTCAGCAGAGGTTGTCTTCTCTTTTTTAGGGAAAATTAATAGTTCAAATTTGTTCTAATTCTAATTCTACTGCATATAATGGGAAATCCATTGTATTTCCTTATGCAAAAAAAAACCAAAACTATCAAAGGCATCTAGAAGGTTAGTATGGCATGAGCTCTCTCTAATAAATTCATATCACCTTTATCCTCACTTACTATTTATCTCCATCACTTTGGTTATTATTTCTGATAAAATTTGTTCTAAATGCTATTCCCTTAGCCTAACACTCAGAAACTCCTAAGGAATACTTCTTTTTCAAAAAATACTAACCTGGAGCCAACCAGTGGGAATTGTAGTTTTTCATTTAAAAGATCTGAAGTAAGAAAAAATTATTAAAATTTGAAAATTGACCATATGATAGAAATTGTAAGTCTGTCTTAATGTTTGCACCTATTACTAGCTTTAGTTACATACCAGGGCTGAATTACTTCCCCTGGCTAACATGCTGTTAAAATATTTTTCTGAATGACTCAGAGATGGTTCCATTCATGAAAAATGTTGATGTACGCTCTATATGTCCCCACACACACATCCAAAACTTATACAACAAAAACTGGTAAAAGATTGTTAAAAATTTTAGAGTAATGTAGGACCAAATGTACGAGTACAGCAAAATTTTCGAATCATGAAAATCAGTTGCTGTGCAATCCAAAGAGAAAAAAACGAAAAGATTTGAGAAAGAGTCTAAAAAAACACTTTTATTGCTGATCTTTTTGAGAATAAGTGTTTCAATTTGTGAGACTGTCTAGTGTTACATCTGATTTCAAATATTCCCACATGCTAGTATCCTGGAAACAAATGGAGCTTGAGATGCACTTTTTTATGACACAATATTCTATTCATTAATTATGAAACATATATAAGCCTGCATATTAAGTGTCAAAATATACACCAATAGAAAGGGCTCTCCTAATCTGAATATTGAAAAGAAAATTCTAAAAAACAGAAATGGACCTGAAAACACTATTTTTAAATAATGACTTTTTTTTCTCTGAGAAAGCAACTTTATGCAAACTATTTTCCTTGATACTATTTTCTCTCCATGTAAGTATAGCGAATAGTGCACATCTGAGGTGTTATTAGTGTTGGCATTTTCCAGCTTCCAAGTGGTTGATTTTGTTGTCTTAAAAGCTAGAGAATGTGTGTGAAATGTTAACTACTTCCAGCATGTCCCCTTCTATTTATCCTTGCTTTGAGGTAAACAGTCCCAGTAGTTTCAGTCTCTCTTCACAGGAGATTGCTCTGTGCCCTTGCTCTGTCTCACTAACAATCTGAATCTTTAATCCAAAGCCAAAATCTCCTGTGAGGTAGGAGGGAGAGCAGACCACTGTGGTCTCTGGTATTCTAAATGCATAATAGCATCCTCCATCCTGTATTTATGTAACCTGATGATTTGTTTGACTGAAACTGCTCAGAGAACTGAAGTTTTCACTGGGCTGCCTGCAGTGATGACCAGGCCCTTTACTGAATTAATACCATTAATTTAGAACCCTCTAGGGTGAAAGAATGAAGCCATTTTTCTACTCTTCAGTGTGCATTTATCAACATACTCTGTTTTCATCCCCATTCACCTGCCTCAAGGGGTCCCTCTGAAGTTCCTCAGAAGCTCATCTGGACTTGGCTTGTCAAAATAACTGCAAATATTGTTATTGGACTGTTTTCATCCCTTTTCTTAGCATTCTAAACAGCCTGTAATTTCAATCACTGAAAACACTATGGGAAAGTTAATAAGAATGCAAGTACCAATACACTGATATTAGTGTTTTGCTATTAAAATTGGACTGGTTTCCATGCAAAATGACATAACCCTGTTCTATTCTGCAGCTGTTTGGGGATAGAGACAGTTAAAATTCTTTACTTGCTAATGATGGAATTAATTTTAATGAGTTTATTTCATTGGTGACCAATTTCAGTGGTTACTACCTTTGAAAGATCTTGTTTAGATAATCTGTTAACCTTACTATCCTTTTTCATAGTTAAATAGGATACCAACTATTTTACCATGTTGGAAAGCTATCGAGATTTAGAAGAACATCATTCTGAAGTGGAATGAAAAGCCAAATTCTCAAAATTTTCAATAGCTTATTTCCCTTCCCCAATCAAAAGTGTATTTTGGCTTAAAACATTATGCTTCAACACTTTCAGAGCAATTTGTACAATTTGAATCTTTTCATTTGTATGGAAGTTACTACCATTAAAATTTTGAAAAGTATTTGAAGACAAAATAGGTAGAAAGTATTGAACCAGATCTTCTACATTTTTTCCTGAAGTGAGAAATTTTCCAAAACAAAGTTTACGCTGTAAGAAAAGTCTTTTTTAAAGATCATCTGTTGACTATTGCTGTAGCTATGGTTCGTTGCTGTTAGCATTTATGTTAGAATTGTAAACTCAGAGATTTCAGTGYCACAGTAGCTGCAGTCTGGAAACATCAATGCTAATTTTGTGTCAGACAGTATGAGCGCAAACTCAGCGACAGTCTCATCCCAGTTTATAGCCTGCAGGGCTGTAATATGCTCCCTTTGACAAGGCATTAACTCATGTTAATGTCATGACATAACATTATGTTCCCTACCATGACACAGAATTTATGTGTTTTCAGACTCTTTTCTTTACAGCCATTAAAATAAATGTGTACAGTATTAGACTGCACACGTGCCCTGATCAGGATGTTCAGATTTCTTTCTCACATAAACCCTTATATTTAGAATTAGGACACTTTATACTTAGCAATTTTCTTTCTCCTCCTCCCTTTGGTAAAACAACACTTCTTGTACCATTCTCCTGTCACTGCTAGCATATTCCTGTGTAGAGAGTTCATTATTGGCAACAGCTTCAAAAGCTGAGAGACCTACTTGGTTAACTAAAAGYTTTATAATGATTATACATCAATGCTCCAACTAGGCCTGCATTGCCTCCTTTATATATTGGACTTCCAATTTGGGTATTACAGTTAGAAGCCAAAGTTTGTGGGCTTGACTTGATCCTATGAAAGGAATTCCACAAGGTTACAGAACATTTTCTTTGATCAACTCATGAATAAGCTTCCATTTGCCTTCTTGTCATACTCATGTCATGTAACCAGTTGTCAATATAAGGAGTTGCTTTACATATTGACCGTAACTGAGTTTTTCTATTTGTTTGAGACCTATCATTTCCTCAGAATAGTAAATAGTACTCAATTCAGCTAAATGAGGTGCTTTAGAAGATATTTCAGCAAGTGACTCCATGAGTAGCTTCTTAGGGTATGTTTCTGAAGGCCACGATATTCAAGCAAAAATCCAGATTACCATAATTATTTCTGACTATATTGTTTTGACAGTTATATCGGAGATTCTGCTATCCTCTGAACTTTGATCTCAGTTAGGTTGGACTCACTGTGTACACTCAGAATCTTAACCCTTTACAAAGGCTTTGAATTTGTAGACCAGTTGAGTAAGAATCCTACATTTTACAAAAGTTTTTTTGTGTCATATGACATAAATAACTTTCCTAAATCCTGGTCTCCTACGTAGGATAGGAGAATGTATAAAGACCATCTGTTTTCCCCTTTTTATTTCTTAGAGGGATAACTTCAATTGCAGCTTTATGGACCGAACTAAGGGGACGTTAGCTGTCCTTGCCCTTCCCCCTTCCCCTGGTTAATCATCTTTCCTGCATACCCACCACAGCGGTGGCAAATCATATGATATCAGAGCCTGAATAGTGCTATGTCTGCTCTTTGGCGCCTTCAAAGCTACTTCATAACACCTGAAAGTGTGTGCTTGTGTATATGATGTGTCCTATCCTGTACGCTGTCCATATATTCTGCCGCTTTGCTCTGTGAAACCATCACAATAATATGATCCCATTTAGGAACTAGGATCACCTCATATGACTCAGTATGAATGTCATATCTGACTCATGTAAATGGAGGCTAACATCTGTTCCTGCATTCCTAGAGAAAGCCTACTGCTATTCCCAGAAAAGCTGTGCAGCTGTGATACTGCTAACAGAGCATTAGAATAGTTACAGGAAAAGAAAAATGGAAGGATGCCAGGTTCCAAACCGTAAAGTTCTTATAGCAACCAACTTTATTAATGAGCAGCATGTACTTCCCCCTGGAAATAATTTTAGGTGGAAAGGCTTTTTAGCATTTACAATTAAGTGTCTGTGGGACACTTTGTCCTTTGCTTAGAGAACAGAAACAGGCTTTTAGTAATGACTATCTCTTTCAATCAATAGCTAGTATACTTCTTAAAGCGGAACTGAAGAACTGTGTCTCAGATTAACAATCAGGATAGATTTGAGTTACAGGAGTGTAGGTTTGGTGACCTGATACATCTTAACTTTCTCCAGCACCAAATGATGTGTAAATATCTGCTCTGATACGAAATACTTTTATATGTGCTCTTCTGTAATCTACTTCTGTCTCTGCTACCTGAGGCTGAAAACTGCCTTAAAATTTTAACTCAGAATTACCAATTAACATTTTTATGGCAAAATCTTGTGGACATTTCTTAATCCAGTAAAAGCCATGACATAATGTCGTGTCTGTTCCAAAGTATGTCAGGAATCTGTTGCCCAGTACT
Source organism: Apteryx rowi (assembly GCF_003343035.1). Taxonomy (NCBI): domain Eukaryota; kingdom Metazoa; phylum Chordata; class Aves; order Apterygiformes; family Apterygidae; genus Apteryx; species Apteryx rowi. The sequence continues at coordinate 79,066 of NW_020450721.1, read as the reverse complement.
TTGTTTTTTCTTCTCAGTCTAAAGTGAAGGAGCATAAAATAGTTCTCCGGTTTTTATTGACGTTATGATCTTTTGAATTTCCAAATGCCCGTACCTTTTACTCCATAACTTGATAGTCGTTTTCAGGTTAGTGGCTTAGTGGTTAGGGTGTTTGGTTGGAAATATCATTGGACATTAGACATACCTTTCCTGCACTTGCTTCTTCTCTTTTTTTCTATCCCTATCAGTTCATGAAGATCAGGATCCTAATTTGAATTGTCTGCATGACAGCATGTTGCAATTCCACAGTCAGGTTGACCCATATGGCAGCAGGCTTTTCTCAATAAAAACAAGTGACAAGATGTTTGAAACCCATTTTTCCCATCTCTTTTTAACTTCCTGAATAGCAAAGAAAGCACTAAATTGCTTTGTTTAATTGCTGGAGCAGCAGCTGTAACTATGTACAAATGGTACAAAATAATTAAACCTGCTTCARTGATGAATAAAGGTGGTACATAGAGAAGCCCTAAAGGAAATCAAGTTCCCATTGAGGTACGCTAATTACTGTGTTCAAGTGCTTGTTTTACTTGCGGCAGATTTCAGGCTTACCTGAAGAAATCTTATTAGACTTTCAATCTTAGGTCATGTCATTACTACTTCATATTGTTCAGTTTGCCTAGAGCAAATTAAGGAAGTCTTTTTATTAATGAAGAGGAAAAACATACTTTAAACACTTTTAAAAAAGGAGATAAAAGCAGATGTATCAAAATGTAAATATTGCTACAGTCAGTCTTTTGCAATGATCTTAATTGTTAAGAACAGGACTATACTACTAAGGATTTGGTGTAGTTGACTTGTAAATATAAGCTGGTTTCAACCAAATATTTTTAACCACAAATAGTGATAAAAAATTAGGCTGATGTCAGGGGGGAAGACCAAGCAAGAAACTAGGTTGATGTTAAGGGAAAAGTCCAAATGAGAATCAGGATTATAAACCAAGGATCAAATCTTGTACTATCTCCTCTGTCAGAAATATCCACTTTGAGTTCTTTGGGGAGTATTGTTGGAATAGAATTGCGGGATTTGACTCAAGACAACATTTTCATAAGTGACAGGTGACTGATTGATGGAGAACATAAAATTAGATTCTCCGCCAGGGAATAGCTTGCAAAACTAATAGAAGCACAGGGAAAAGCCCATCAAGAAAACTAAACAGATGCTTACTACAAATTGTGATTCTTTTTCTCAGTCTGTAGCTTCATATTAATAGGCTTTTGCTTCTCGGGAAACCCTGCCTCCTGCAGAGCCAGACGACAAGCTAGACTGTGACTTTGTATGCATGTTCGCTCTCACACCCCCACGTTCTATTTCTGAAACCTTCCTTCTTCTGCCTCCACTCACTCTTGATTACCTTTGATCATCTCTCCTCTGCTTCTCCGTTTGCCAGACCTGCCTAACAGTGGAGACCGGCATTGAAGCAGGGCATACCAAAAGCAACCCAAGCAGCTAGAATGTCCCCAGGCCCTGGTGCTGTGCTAGAGTCACTCCTCAGACATGAATTGCATGCTGTGTTATTTAAGCTGTAACAGAGCTAGGTGTATGTTGGCACATTTTCATCCAGTAATTATGGTTAAATAGACACATTCCCTAACTGGGGAATTTTAAGGTGGACTTTTTCTTTTGCTGCCTTTTGCTCCATTCATATCAGGCCTGTGTTAAGCACCTTGCTGTGGATAAAGGCCCTATCTCCAGAGGAAGACAGCCTTCTTTTTGGTGTTATTTTAGCAGGGGAAAAAAGTACAGACTCAGACATAAGCTCAAGATGGCTTTAAGCAGGTATTTTGCAATCAAAGAGAAGGATAGGTGCATGGGCAATATTTTTTGTCTGATAGTTTAACTGGAAAACTTTCAACACTCTAATCTTGTAATATTTGAGTTCCTATCTGTTGTGGGAAACATATGAGTATCATTTCATATTTATAAGAACAGAACCTCTGACTCTTTGGCGTATTCTATTACTAGAGTTGTTTCTTTATTACTGTCTTTTTAGGGTGAAAAGGTTGTGATCAGTGTGCAATTTTGTCTGAGAAAAGACTGAGGTCCTTACTCCTGAGGGTGTGGTTGTCTGTTCTATTCCTTATGTAGTTTATGGCATCAACTGAGGGGACAGGAATAGGGACAATTATTCAACCTGTATGATAACAAAATAAGCAAAAGTAATACAGCATACAGTAAGTAKTCACTGAAAGAAAATAAATACTCATATTCAGTTGCCAATAAAACACAAAAGGAAACAGAAACAAGCAYAGAAACAATATCAGTTATAATACTTAAAGTTCAAGCATTCATTCTTAATATGATGTCCTGTAGATACTAAAAAATCCATCTTTATTGTACTGAAATTAGTAGCAGAATCCCTAGTGGGTCCCATACTTAGTGGAACAAAAATTTTAGCTCCCATGTAAGCTTTTTTGAATGGTGCAGGAAACATTGAGTGAGACGCTTAAACTCAGCTGAGGATTTTACAGCATGCTGAATTTTTCTAGTCCTCTACTGGGGATGGTTCCAATTTGCTATTGTAAAAGCAATCATGATACAAACAAAGGAAATAATGCATGCAAAAAGTAATTTAATCCCCATTCGGGAACCTGTCTCAGTTCAAAAAAAAGCACTTAAGCACATGCTTATTTCCTGCTCATTTTAAGGAGATGTAAATTAATATCAAATACAAACCAAATTTTAATGCTATTGAATATAGGTGGACTTATATACAAGCTACYGCCAAAGGGACAGTTTCCCACTTGTCACCATCTCTGTCACTTTTGTGCTAGCACTTTGTGGCAGCTTAGTCAGCAGGATCAGAGCCATACTTGGCTGAAAACAATTTTGTTTTACAGCTAGTTTTTCTGTGGATCTGGTCCCTCCTGCAGCTGATGATGCAACCCTGTATGAGCAGTCATGCCAGGAAAGCAGATGACAGGAACATTCAGATGGGGTTGGAATGGTTGGACTGTTTTTCTGGCAGCAACACAAGCTTAGGTCGGCTGAAACCAGTCATGAAACCAAACAACATTATGTTAAAACAAACATCACCTTTTAATAGCACTCATAGTGCTTTATTTATTTCTCAGGTATTAAGGGGAATTGATAAGGCATTCAAGACAACTATTTCTCCTGCAAAGCAAGAGAAAACACAAATATTTGCTCAAACTGAACACGAATTCACATGGAATGTATATATGCTTCTTAATGGTACAATAGCTTTTGCATTCCATTAGCTATAACAGTGACAGGACAAGGTATTGCAACTAGCAAATGCTATTTGAATGCAACACCAGTTCAAACTTTTTCTTTCCCACAAAGTCAAGCCATAACAAAGGAAGTAAACTTCTCTGAGGACTCCTTGCATTGCTAGTTGGAACTTTTTAATATAGTCATTTGGGGGTTATCCGGTTAAAGAAGAACACAGAGAACATTTAGATAAGAAAGGTGTTCTAGCCATTCAGAGTGATGACGGGAGGTGTGAGGTAGTCAAGKATATGAGTGCTGAAGAGTAAATTCATTAAGAGCCTCATCACAAGGAAATACAATATGTACCTTGGAGAAATAAAGCAGTCTATTTCCATGGAGAGTTTTTCAATCACTTGCATTCCAGTACCATTCAGCCTGTAGACCAATTAAGAAGTGTCTTTATAATAATGACCCACTGAGAAACTATCATGCTACTTCACCATCATGTATGAGGGAAGAAAATTATATTTCCGTCCATCACTTGTAGCAGAACAAAGTCATTTTAATAAAGCGTTGTCACAGAATCAGTGTCTTTAGCTTTGAGAATAAATGACTTGACTTCCTTGATTTTTATCTAATCCTGAAAATTCGTATTTTGTGACAGCATCCTTTTTTTTTGACATTATCTGTGAAATACTGCAGTTTTAATACCATATAATTAACTTCATAGTGCACATTGAAAATACTGTCCTAATTTTCTGGTCAGCTCAGTGATGATTATGAGATAGCTATTGTGCAGTATACTAACGCTTTGCAAAATTAGGTTTCATACTGGAAATCAGTTATATTCCTGCTTTGGGATTGGTACAGTGATTCTATTTAACTTGAAACTTCACAAAAACCTGGAAGGTATATATGATTGCTTAGTGTATCCTAAACTCTGAGACTTTTGAGAAACAGACCTGAGATGGAAAGCTGATCTTATGCACAGTCTGCTTCATGTTCTGATTACACAAATTTGTACTATTATTACTGAAGATTCAAAAATAAATTCTGCTTAAGTTAGGATAAATCTCAGTCTTCCTTTCTGTTACACTGTCCTAGAAGGCAGATGTCAACTGGACGTATGTTTGTGTGCCACCAAGAGTTATGTGAATTTTAAAAGTTATGTGATTTTAAAATGAAAAAGAGGATTACCTTTCAAATAAAAGCTTACAACATTTTCCTTTAAAACTCTCTCAGCAATAGTATATCTTTTCACAAATATTTTCCCTTCCTTTGGTTAAAATTATTTAGCAAATAGTTTCAACAGCCTTAAAACTAGATGCTTTAATGATTAATTGTTTTCAGGAAGCCCCTTTTTTTCCAGTAATCCTAGACCTTATGATGTAATTTTTGCTATATGAATCAATTGAATCACTACTTTTTATCCATTTCTCCAGCACAGTTTTGGGGGCGAAGTGTTTCTATCTGTTATTTTTCATAAGTCAGTGTAGAACTTCCCAAAAGCAAAGACATGCTCTTCTTCAAAATTTCAACCTCATGTATCTTTACAGTTCTTCTCTTCAAGAACATGTGATGGTGGAATCAAATGGATCAACACCCTCTGAAATCACTTCAAAATTAGGCATGCTTCTCTTTAGACAGCATCAGAACTACACAAAACTGAACGAAACAAATGCCAGAATACATACATGCCTGCATATCCTGTATCAGTTTCCTTTGTGGTCAGTTATTATAGCCCTCTAAGGCATCCATTCTCGCTCTTCTTCTCCCTCCTAGATATAGGAAATATGGAGGGCCTGCCTTTTCTGAACCCTCTTTCATCTTATTTTCTCTGTAAAATGACTGGTGAAAGATTCCCACCCCTGCAAACGCTTTTTATTGCTGCCAGCTCTCTGGTAGGAAAGACTCTTTCTCTCAAAAGTCTCACTTCCTCACACAGACACAGAACTTGCTGCTTTCTTACCTCCCAGATGAAAATTTTGCACAAAATATTTTTTTTAATGATTGGATGAGGTCAGCACTCATGGGGTTTCTGGATGAAAGGAGTGTTCTAACTGTGTTTGGCAAAATGATTTTCTCAAAGAGGAGGGGTTTTCACCAGTGTAGGATCTTCTGTGCATGTCTATCCTTCTAGCTTTTCATTTTCCCTTTTGCTTATCAACCTAGTATGCTTCCATCCCACTCTACTGAGCAACTGTGTGCCTAGTCACATGTCCCTCGTGGTTAAACTCAGTAAACTTAGCAACATCTACTCTATATTTGCAAACACTCCCTTTATCTCTTCTTTAAATTCTTTTTCCAGTGTATAGGCTCCCATGCTTTCATGGGATATTCCATTTCACCCAGAACTTGATAGATCAGATGTCAAGACCCAGGGAACAGATGTCTTACTTTAAAAGAAACTCGACATTTTTGCTCTTTTGATTATTAGGAATGAAGTAGTGATTCTCCAGAGAGCAGAGAATGGAAGATGTATTAAAATGGATAGGAGGACAATAGCAAGCATGCTCTGTAGCCCAAGAGCAAAATAATCAAGTTTCCTAAGGATCAGCTAACCCAGGTGGGTCCAAGAACAGCCACAGTTCTAAGAGCAGTTGATTCAGTAACTTATTAACCAAGTGACACTACTCATGCTACAAGAAGTTACCATCCTTTCTTTGTCATAGCTGTTCTCAGGATCCATCTGCTAAGCAGCCTTTCTAACACATGCATGATTAATGACCTGTAGGTCTCTAAATTAAATGCTGTTAAAATTTGCAGAGTTTTGAAAGCCTCTCTTTGGATTGATTTTCCTAGTGGAAATTTTTGGTTAGAAAGCTCTTAGGTAAGTTATTGTATATAGAAATATGCTGACATGCTTTGGTCTGGGCCTTGAAACAAGTAAGCATTCCTTAATTCTATGCCCTGATAGCCAGAGAACTACTTCACTTTATGTGATTGGTGAAATAGTATAGGTAGGAGTCTTCTGTACTAGGCCAGGATTGGATGTTCTGAAATCAGTCATCCATGGAAAGATCTAGGCCAATAAACAGGAAAATTTAGAGTTTAAGCCATCAGTGAGACCAGTGTGGATGCAGCTGCCTGCTGAATCTGAGTCATAGGTAAACAGGTGATTAGGAGCTTCCAAAATTAGTCAGACTGTGGGTAGGGGGGAACTATTGTTTTTTCTTTTTTGCATGTATGCTACAGAGGGACTCAAGGCAGATGAATTTTATCCTTATTTGTACAGTGATTTTACAATCTGGCTAGGAAAGCACAAGGAAGTATATAATGTGGATGCAACTGTGACTGAACAACTAGAAGATAACTAGAAGAAAGATAATTTGCCTAGTGACGATACTGAAGTATGGATAGGCAAAAAAAGTTTCATGTCACTGTGTTGTTGTCAACTCTTTTGTCCTTGAAGTATGCTGTTTGAATAGTTAAATCTGAGATAATGTGACTCACTGCTCTGGCCATGAGTAGCTTCCCTCAGGAGGAGACCATGAACATTTTCTTGTATTCTTTGATCCTTGAAAATTCCACAGGTATCATGATTCTCATTTAGAATTATGGAACAGTAAGTACCATAGGCAATAACAGAATTAAAACTGTCAGCAGTAAGAGACTTAAGGAGAGGGATCAGAAGGTAGGTAAAAGTCACATGCATTCTAAGCATTGCCCTATAAATGACAATGTAGCTGCCAAAAAGCTCTTATTTTGTAGAAAAAGAACATGAAAAGTTTAGGACAGAGGAGCTTACAAACACAATTGTAGGGACAACCAGGGTGTCATAGGAAGCTTGAAGTGAAGCAGTATCTTTTAATTACCAATAAACTCAACACCCGGGAGTGACTATAGCAATAACTCAGGAATGACTTTTCTTTTCCCAGCAAAAAGTCTAGCATGCTAAGGAAAACAATTCATACTTAGAAGTCAAACATGAACTAGGGACATAGGAAAATAAAAAGTAGACTTATCTGCTCTTTTACAAAAACACTTACAAAAAGGTCTAAGGTTTTTCAAAGCTTCGGATGAGTATAAACTCTTCTCCTAAGCTTGGCTCTAAAGCTTTATTTTCCTTGATTCTTTTCTTAAAAGGGCTGTCTAAATTCAAGTCCCTACACTTCACTTTCACTCTAAAGTTCATTTTCAGTTTATCTTTGACCTGACCGATAGTGAAGCCCATACTCCTGTGTAGCCCATGCATTTTCTTTTACCTACGTCAGGATGAACAAGTCACATTATAAATATTTTAGAAATCTTGCTTTCTGACCTAAATGGCCTACAGTTATTCTTAGTTTTGAGGTAGTCAGTTGGTTGTAGCAAACAGACCTTTATCTTTCACTAGCCTGTCATTATTTGAACTATGACACAGAAATAATTTGGAGTATACAAAATGCTTCAGTGAAACAGCAACCCAAATGTTACTGGAAGGAAACAGAGACTGACCTGTAAAACAATGGCTAAGATACACTAAAGTAAAAATCTCAGAACTACATCACTAATACATTATCGCTGTGAAATAGGAAGTGTTATTCTGTTTTGTTTCTCTGCTATGAAAAGTAGAGAGAAATCTGTGGAACAGTCATGAATTGAATACTTATCTTTAGAGACCTTGCCTGCATCTTTAAAGATGAAAACGATCTTCTTCATTATATCATATAGTAGAACTCCATTAAGTCATTAAAAGCTACCATCCCTTCCACAGACCTGCGTCCATTGACAGTTTACTTCCCCATCAAGGCCCCAAAAAATTTACCATCACCAAAATCAGAACCATCACCACTACCCCGACGCCAAAAGCATCTATTCTTCCCTCCCCAACACAATTCTTATAATTTGCTGCTTTTGCTCTTTTTTTTTTGAAAGGGGATATTTGAGTCTGTGAAATTGGATCAGACACTTGTTGACACTTACTTCTGCATGCTCCTCACTGTCATTCCTCACTGGGAATGACCAGCAGCAGCAAATKAGGGATGGCTAGGAAAAACATGGTCTGTAGCCAATATGACTTTATAAAAGTTGTAATTGACATTTTCACACTTCAAAATAGTCATAGCCCAATTGGATCCAAATTATATCCTGAATGGCAGCCGCAGCTGAGATAATTGTAACTGAAGATAGTCCCAACATAAAGAAATCTGAGACAGATTGGCAGTGTAGTATGTGGAGACTTACTCTTTCACTGAAGCAAAATAAATGCATGTGGTTTAGCAGAAAAGTTTTTTTCAAAAATATTTGTGAGAATTAATATTTATTTCACACCTTGAACAAAGGAAAAAAAAAAGTCATTGTTATTCTTTCCGATCAAGATTCAGGTACATTCTGAGGGAGCCTTGGCAGCCTATAGTGTAGCAATGTCTACTGGTAGATTTCCAAATTATTATGTGTTACCTCCAAGGGAATTCAAGAAGTTTTTAAAACTCTATCTCAATGTAAATTCATTAAATGATTAGTTGCAGTCCAGCAGAATAATACATTTTGGAAAATGAAGAAAAACATAAATACTTTCCAAATTTCGAACTTTATTAGTAGTTATTAAAACCACTTTGGACTCCTGCTCTCCAGATCAATATAACCTCTCTCAGTGGCACATATCTATTCAGGCCATATCTATGAAAGATTGTTTTTGTTTTTCAATAAAATGACAATATTAATTGTCTTCTTTTATTGAGATGAATAGCTTGGTAAAATTTTTAAAAGTCAGGCTGTAGATATAAGGTTGTTATGCTCTTATGTCCTTTACGCAGTAAAAAGCCTGCCTTCTACAATCATTATTAGTTGTATTGCTGTGAGCTAGAATTGTTCTTATTCAGTCATAAAAGGAAGACATTTCTACCAGAACTTTGAATGTTTAACATGGAAAAACTAGATAACATGAAAGATTTTTTTTGTCATTCACTTCATTGTCTCCTATCTCATGCCCTCCAGCTTTGGTTCCCACATCTCAGACCACTGCTTTGCAGTGCTGTGATTTGTCTCCCTCTGGGCTATATCTGATACATGGGCTCGCAGAGAAGGAGGCTGACAGATTATTTCCTATTGGGAAACAGAGAGTGTCTTAATGGAAAACACATTTCTTAGGCAGCAGCCTAGTACCATAGGCCTTCCTTATAACATGACACAATTTTGTGTATTATATGCTCCCAGCACAAGTGGATTCTCAGGTAGGTTGGGAGGTTTCCATAGCTTAATGACTGTGGTAACATCGTCTCCTGGCAGTTCCTCAGGGCAGCACATTCCTGGGGACAGCAAAAAGGTGATGATACCTGTATCTGCATGGCTCTTTGCAGAGCTCTGGGAGACCGGACTGGTAACAGCTGCTTCAGGCAGATCAGGGCTCTGGGGATGGCAGATAATGCCAAAGGTGTGCCCCCTACCTTGGCCACTACCCCCATCCCTCTCAGTTTTTCTCTCCTTTTCCTCTCATTTTTCCCAGTAGCAGGGGAAACAGCAATCATAACTTTTCACAGCTTCCCCCAGCTTTCTGCTTTAATACTGTACATTCATATTTCCCTTCACCTCGCTTTCATGAAAGAGACTTGACCCAATCCCTAAACTCCAAAGCAGAAAAAATCACATTTCGTTATGCTACTAAAACTTGAGCTAATTCTGGAGCTGCACAATCAGGCAGAGAGTAAGAGATTCAAGTAGCTTATGATCCTACTCCAAGGACACCCCCAGCTCTCCAAACTTTTTTGGTATGGCCTTCCTTAAAGCTTTCTTGTTCTACTTTTTATAAAAATACGTAAATAGTCTGGCCTGACACCTCAGTGTCCTGCTTTGGCAGCAAGTGTTCTAATCACTAGGTTATTGAGGTACTTTTCATCTGCTTGTAATATCTGCAATTTCTAGGTGGCTGCTTGAGCAGCATTGCTTGGTGATTTATTCATGGTTTTTCTGTTTTTGTGGTTTGTTTGTTAACTTTTGCTTTCTTTTTTCTAAAGAATGTGCTAAATCCATGATTTTTTTCAACTGCTGATTTCTGGACTCTGGAATGGGAGTGTGGGCATGGGAAAATCTTATTAAGGGCACTTAGCAAAGTCTTGTGTTAGAAGGCTTCTAATCATTATAAAATGTTCCACACCTCAGTCAAAAAGTCTCACATATCCACCACTCAGAAAAGGCTGAGGGGCTCTGCTCTTAATGATTGAATCCAACCCTTTCTACTGCCAACACACCTGTCAGGGATGCTGTACATAGGTTAAAAATGTACAAACAAATGCAAGAGCTGTATAGTTAGGTTTTAAATGTTTTCCTAGCATAGGTTTTCATTAAAGATCAGAAGCAATTTTATATTGTTGTCATTTTTGGATATGATTTATAATGATAATGGTTGGAAAACAGATTAGCAATAACAAAACTAGTATGCAGCACGGTAAATGAGGTGAGAGTCCTGAAATACATGCCAAGCACAACTATGTAAACTCACTGCCATCTGCATTTATTTCTTCCGAATCCACTGTTTTTTTGGTACTAGTGACACTATATGGAAATTTCATATTTTCTTTCATTGACACTTGGTTGTGGGGGACAGATTTCTTAGAACATCCAATGTGRTCATTTACAGTTTAGAGCTGGTCTGAAATTTCATGATAATGTCTAAGTGACTTTTGGGTTAAGAGAGATTTACAGGAGATAAAACATCTGAACAATTGACTTTCAGTGTGAATGCTACATTAAATTAAGAACCCATCTGCAGTTTTTATTACAGTTTGCAATATCTGTTGGCAAACCAAAAAACCTAAAGAGAATTTATATGGGCTGTGAATCTTTYCTCTAGCTCCTTTTTTTAAACCAAATATTGAATACATGATTTACTTGATAAATTTTATCCAAAATGAATTGCTAGGAATATCATCAGTCAATGTCATGATGTGAAACAGGAACTAACTCAGTTTTTTCCTAGGTAAAATGATGAATAGACTTACAAGTTAAGATTCAGTTAATATTTAACAAAATACATGCATTAAAAACAAACAATTAAAAGCATACAAAGCAAGAGCCATTATATTTATGTTAGTAGCTATTCTAAATATCATGTAACATTTACTTTGGTTTGTTTATGCTGACATACTGGGTTTTGTTTATTTATACTCTGCCCTGGTCAAAGATTTTTTCCGAGAGAAACATTTTGTAATCAGTGGCAGACAGGGACAAACACACATGCACTTTTTTGTTAATTGGGATTGCTTTGTCTTTTCAAGTTGCAACTAATTATATTTGTATTACTTATACTATGTGGTCAGCAGACAAAACAAAAATCAAGCATACAAAGTTCTTCTCAAAATATCCTCTTCAGAGAATTCAGTGTACTCCACCATTGAAGTATTTTCAATAAAAAAATGATCACATTCTCACTCACCATTTTGTGGGATGAATTATACTTAAAACCATACCTTTCCTGCATGCTAGTTTTGATCCTGCTGCAGTGAAATTGGTGACAGTAAGACTGGGCACCCTGTGAATAAGTGAATACACGCACACACACATATATTTATATGTATATGTGTGTGTTTATGTGTGCATGTGTGTGTGTATGTAATATAAATAATAGTAAATAAAATATAAAGAAATGTGTAACCCGCACATGATATGTGACTACTTATCCACTTCGAGTTGGTCCGAGACCACTAGAATCATTTCATTATGTCCTCCATTTTGTCAATTTGATTGCTTGCATATATGATTGTATTCCAAGAGATTTAATTAATGTGTTCTGATGTTATAAATTAAGCATTAATGAAGCTACTTTTGTTATAGACTTCAGTGTATAAGCACAGTCTTCTAGACCAAAGCATGCATATATATGAATGCTTTGTTAATGATAGAAGTAAATTCAAACTTCTCAGCTCCTTTACTAAAGGTACAAAGCCTCAGGAAAGACAACTGTTTTGATTTTCTTAGCTGTGTGTCATGCATTTAACACTAGGATGAATGAAGTCACTTCACTCAAATGTGAATACATGTCCCTGAGCTGTCTAGACCAATGATCATCTGTTAGGGTGACAGGACACGTTCACTGGATTGGACCTTTGCTTGAGGATAGACATGTCAAGAAGTGGCTGGTTTATATGTGTAGCCTGTAAAATACTTGAAATCTCTTCTTAATAAGCAAAAATCTTAGMGCTGAATGTCACCATGCATTAAATCATATCCTTTTAAATGGACATGTCACAGAAAGAAAATATGTTCAGAAACAGAAATAAGGACCATGAAGAGGCAGCTGTGGATGTCAGTGACCTCAACCACGTTGAAGATTAGGAAACTGAAGGGCCCCAGTGGGGTGTAAACACAAACTGGGATGTCAGTTCTACAGATGTCTGTAATGTCAGATGGGTTAAATGAATTACAGAGAAATTAATCTGTTGGAGTCCAACGGAAACAAATAGTATTGCCTTTATTATAAGGCATCACTGAGACAGTTTTGGTTGCCTACAGTGCCCGTAGTTAGACATCTTGCCCAGAAAAGATGACTTCAGGTGTGCATAATTGTAGAGAAAGGTTACTCATGGGTATGGGTAGAGGAGTCTAGAATCTGTTGTTTTGGCCAAGGAAAATGAAGGCAGTGTGGGATTATGACTCTGGTCTCTAAAAATACCAGAGAAGGACAAGAGTTACCTGAATTGTAAATGCAGTATTAATACAAGAAGAAATAGGACTGTGAATACATTTAGGAAATTGAAGAATGATTTCAAAGCACTAGAGCAATGAAGTTCTGAAAAGCTTTCCAACAGTAGAGAGGCCAAAGTTACACGACTCCATTTAAAATTGTGTTTAATAAATTAATGGAAGGAATGTAATCTTAGCAGGATATTGAAACGATGACAAGAGGGGATTAATTTTGATTCTGTAGTCCTATGCATATGTTTATATTCAGTATGGTCATACTTAGAATTACCACAGTACAGGTACTAATAACACTCGTGGCTGATAGGTAATTAAGAAATGCAAGCAAAAATTACCTATCATATGTTTTATATTTGTTTGATATAAATCCAACATTGTTTTATTTTCTAAGCTATTAGCTTTAACAACACATCAAGCTGCCATACCCATAATCATGGCACCAAGTATGCCAGTCTTTGTCTCCTACTAGTTTAATTTTGATGCACACATCTTTGTTCTTTACCCTATGCAGTCACTTACCAATGGCAACACATAATAACAGTGCATTATCTTTCTTTAAATTCCTTAATAAAAGTTAGCTCTACTGGGATCACTAGAAAACATTTTAAAAGGGCTCACTAATTGATGTTCTGCTGTAACTGCTGCTTATTATGCTAAATATGTTCACCTCTTAGCTTTCTTGTTCTTCCCCTTCTCCCCAGGGAAGGGGTGTTTGTTGAATTCATATGTTTTGTAAGGTAACAGGTTACATTTATAAACTCATAGGATGGCTACTGGCTTTCTTACATTTTTATTTGTTTTTTAAACTTTCTTCTCTAAAAATAAAATTTACATGTCACATTCTTTCATGTAAAGACAGGAGGAAAAAAAAGAAGAGTTTATTTTCTTTTTAAAAATTTTTGCCTCACCATTCAACACCTGTAAATAAAAAAAAAGCAGAACTCAGAGGGCATTAAAACCTGAGAACCTATTTTGCCTATTTTCACGAAGAAAACCTTGGAAATGTCTAGATTTCTAACATACTTCCAGAACGCCCATACACCAGAAATGTGCCATCCTGAAGTTATTCTGAAAAATGAAATTAACATTTGAAAAATTGTTTCAAAGAAATTAACTGTAAAGGCAAAGTCATTTTTTCTCAGACCAGTTTCAGGCCTGCTCAAGGCCTTTTAATACATCTTGGTTTTAATTCTGGGGTGTGCAGTCCCTTCGTATATTTAATCTACATGTTTTAAATGCTTGGCTTGGTGACAGGCAGATTCATGAAAGCAAAAGGAAGACTTCTTTTTAGAAAATGAATAGTAGAGTTGATCTCTAGAGGCTTTCCGTGACTGCACATTCATAGCAAGGCTGAGGAGTGGAAAGGAACGTGTCTTCGTATGAGTTTATATGTACTTAACACAATAGTGCCCTGCAGAGGCACCCACTGAATATGATAATAATATAGTCTGTTTTGATTTTGTGTATTGACCCCCTCTTTGCCTGTCTTTTCATTTTCTGCTCTCTGTGTGAAAACATATAAGGGGTCTTTCTTGAGCTGAGGTTTGTACCCATACAGATGTCTGTGCTCTGCATCCCTCCTAGAATCTCAAGAAGGCCCAGTGTTACAGGCATCCCAATAGTCATGTAGGTAAAAGCAGCATATCGCCCTTGGATAACCCTATATATAGGAGAAAAAAGTAGTTTAAGTTTCCAGGCATCTTCCTCTGTTAGAGTCTGTTTTAATTTGTGTATAACTTTGCCAAATTTTAACAATTTGACCTGACCTCACCTCCTTCATGCCAGGTGTCTGCCTCAGAGTGACTTGCTTTTCTCTATCCTGGTGATTCAGCCAAAATTTTAAAGTTTTTTTGTAGAATGAGATGAAGGAAAAAAATAACGATAGAATAATTGAGAGAGGTAGGACTGCAAGAAATAAGGAGTATCCAAGACAGCTCAGCTCACTCGTTGGGATGCTTCTATGCTGCAATCCATCATACTGGACTCTAAGGCTTTGACATAGCAAAGGTATCTGAAATGGCAAATATTTCTCAAAAAAGACAGTTATCTGGAAGGGAAGGTAGTACTGGCTGTGCCCCCTTTTACATATAGTTCAGTGATTAGGGCAGTCTTTGAGATCTCTGCTCATAGATCCTGCCTTTCACCATCCAAAAAGTGTATTTACCACAAAGTTTTATGTGAAATGGTGTACTTTCAGGTGGGAATGAACAGCACAGAATTGTGATGCATAGCATACTAAATATTTATATAAACAGGTGTCATTTGCACTGAATGCACTAGAAGGTCAATAGAGTAGAATGTGTGATCATATATTTAGAAAGTAGCATTATGCTCTATAGGGCAAAATCTAATTAATGTTAAACAAGCCATCTTCAAATTCTTTCACCAAAGCTTTTGAAAACTAGACATTGGCTGAACTGAAACACAAAAGCACAAGGACAGTAAAAATAACCTGCAATTACTGTAAGCCCAGTGTTTAGGGAAAAGGAAAATCATAAATACGTTTTCGCAGACTTCCTTAAAAATGGAGCAGAACTTAACAAAAGGAGAATACTGATTAGCCTGAAAGTAATATTATGTAGAGATTACAGAGGAATTTTCCAGTGTATAATGCTTTTGTTTTAAATGTTTGATTTCCTGCACTGACCAGGGTGAATTGATCAGATCTTGTTTAGATGAGTGCCATAAAAAGGTCTTTTAAAACCTAACAGTTCTGCTGAGTATGAATTTAGCCACCATATCTACAATACACAATGCAAACCTTCCTGTAGTCAGTGAGTTATTCTTTTAAGGTGCCACGCATGAGTAAATAGTGAATGAACTGATATATCTGGTGCAACATTACCTTATATTAGARTTGTATTATCCACTGAATGTGGGTTGGGGGAGAGAGGGAAGGAAAGATGTCACCTGGCTATRTATGGAAATGAACCAGCATGTCACAGAAAATATTTTTAAGTATTTCAAGAAGTTAAATTCTTACTGCAGTGGCAGCCAGTCATTATTATTTTTCAGTAAGTTCTGCTAAAATTTGGACCATTTATTATCTTTGTCTCAAATCCCATGAAACTTGTGTTTGCTTTCATTTAAAGTTATTATTCTACTACTATTCAAATTCTTCAGTGGAGTGATATCTCCTAGAGGGTAAGACCGTTGGTTTATTTTTATGAACTTTTGGCTATTTGCTCAACGTACAATTTTTTAATGCCTTTTCAAGTTGTAACAGAATATACAAGATGTAAATAAAATATTTCAGGCTATTACAGACCACACTTGCTTTAATGTTTCTAGGCTAATAAATAGTTGAGCACTAATCTTTATTATATTCAGCCTTGTATCTTAGGTTTTGTCAGTCTGATGACTAAACCAGCAGGGCTGAATTCAGTGATAGACTGTGTGGGATGTAATGTTATCCTACAGGATTTGTGCCTGATTAACACGGTGTTTTCATAAGCATGAACCCACAGATTCCTTAGTATGCATGGGATATCCAATACTCTGCATACATGCAGAACACATGCGTGGTTGTAAATGATGCATAGGACTTCATGGACTCTTAAGACACAGTTATGACAGGACATAGTAATAATTGCTGTTTAGAGAACTAGGTTATTAACCTGAAAGATTGGGCGGAGGGAGGGATCAAAACCAAGATTTTCTTTTTTTGCATGCTTTGGGGATCACTGAGTTTTATTTCTAAGCTATTACTTGTGCAGGTCATGCTATGTATTTCTTTTGCCTCTTATGTACTGAATGGTTTAACTTCCTATCATAAGAGCAACTTTTTCAGGATGAAATTCATCCTCAGTCAAGCCCTTCAGTTTGTTCTTAGAACTATTTTACTTTTACTTTAAGGCTTGTCTCCATAAGCATGGTTTCTTTTTGCTACTTTTATTCCTATTTTGACCTTCTTGTTCATTTTTGAGCCTGTTTTGGCTTGCATTTTAAATGATTTATACAAAAAAAAGTAGTTTTAACTTTAAGGAAAGTTTCTCCCCACCCAAACAATGGACAAGTGGACACACTACCCTCTTCTACGAGCACTGCTAATTTTAATGAATCAATATTTCAGGGTAGGGCAGCAAAGTACTTGTCCCAACCAATTAAAAGTGACAGACCTCATACTGACATCCATGTATGTAGTCAGGAAAGGCACAAATGCTAAGTGGAAATTCCCAAGGGTACTTTAACATGTGAATTCCCACGCTCTTGGTTATATTCATGAAAATTCGTCTTTAATCCCCAAACATCGACAATGGGAAAGATTAGGAAGGTCAGTTATTGATCCACTGAACTATATGTTTATGTAATGTGGAGGGCAATGTAGGATCCATGTATGACATATCTAGCACAAGATTTTCAAAATACACCAATAAGTCAGATCTCCTAATTCTAATTGATTTTCACTGGACTGTTGATACCTCAYTTACATTTTACTTTGGCCGGCTTTGGCACAATGTACCACAATTTCTAGACTGACTTTTCAATTTCTAAATGAATTAAATGAACCCCACTCTGAACCAAAATAGTCACCAAAATGCATTTGAAATCTTGACCCACTGGTAGCTGGGTAAATTGACAGCATGCAGGAAACTACAGGGTAGTTTGGTTATCAGTTTCAAACAACAGCCTCTGGTTCTGTGTCTACCCTGCACATTACAGTGGTCTGTGGAGCTACTTGAGCTAGTCAGAAATAGAAAAGCACCTTACTGCAATAATTTATCCTGTGGGTAAAGTAAGTAGCACTTTGTTCCGTGTATTGCAATGAAAATTGTCAGACATAGTTCTGTCCTTTCAGATGCCTGAGGGTGTTGCAATGTGACATGTAGATAAACCCTTATTACCGTGTTTGCACTTCTAATATTTTTCAGCTATCCTTTTTTTTCTTTCTAACAGCTTTTTAGACTTGGGCAATACTTGTATCCTTCTGTTTCTTTTTTTCATGCAACTTGATTCTATGGCTGTAAGTCATCCACATGCTGCTACTTCTTAATCATTTTTAGTTACAAAATTAACATTTTCCTTATAATTCTGTGTTATGTAAAAAAACCTTGCAGTATTCTTTTTATGGAATGTATTAGTGAATCATGAGTCTTTCAGAGATGATTTATCAAGGAGAGTTTTGATACTTTTTCTTACATATTAGGACAAAACACTTTGGTCCATTGATGTAACATGATTGTATTTTGTTTTAGTTTGATCAGTTTTCCTCTTCTGAAAATTGTACTCATTATTCTATACTTCTTCACCTTGCTTTGCTGTAATTCTCAGGGAATTTCACATTGACTGTTACAGGTTTGGGAACTGGTGGATCAAATCCAGACTTCAAGGTCACCATGATGAAAATATTCATGAAAACAAAACTCTTTTACCTTCTCTTACTCTCTATGGGACTAACATTCTGTTATTGCATATTTTCACAGGGAACATCACCGTGAAAAACTTCAGGAGCAGGAGAGAAACACAGCAAGGGATTTTAAGGTGAGAGGGCCAGATTCCATGTTAAAAATCTTTAGAGAACAGATGCACCAGTGATTAGAACAAAGAAAATGAAAAACGCCTTTTCCTTCCAAGTGTTCCTGATAACACAAAAAGCTGTGCCTGGATCTAAAAAGTGCCATACAGGAACCTTCTAAGCAGCTCTTTAATTGACTGTATGTTTATGAAATACTTGCTAGAGCCTGAGCCCTAAAAAAAGAGAACCCTAAAGATTTGTTCAGACAATAGTGAGCAGAGAAATGTGATTTCTGGGGCCAAGACTGTTGATAATATACACATACAGTGGAAATAGTTTTGAATGGTTGTACCTTGTATTTTTGTTCCTGCAGTTACCTCTCAGAATATCTAATCTCATAGATAAGATTAGCCTCTGTCAAGTTGTTCCGCCTGATTTAGCAAATTATTCCTGTTTCCAAAGAGCAGATTCTGTGCATACCAATGTGCACCCTCATTCTCTATTCTAATAGAGCAATGGCAGTATATATTCCTCTAATAGTAAGGAACAGCAGTACTTGATTATCTAGGACAATATATTGTCCCAGGGAAGCACACTTTGATAGTGACAGAATAGGACATTCATACAAGGATCTGAACCCACACTCAGCTCATACCTATTTATCCCATTCTATCAAAGTAACCCTAGCCCCTTTGGCCAGCTTTCACAAACCTTGTGAGAGAGCGCCGGAAAGACTGAAGGAGGACCRGAAGAGTTTTGTATTCAGATGGGGAAGGACAAATGAATGAAATAGTAACAATTATCTAAATGCCTTATTTCTACGCCAAATAGGTTCTCCCATTCTTTCAGCCCCACTGTGAACAAGGAATCACTGAAAGTCAGTGAAGCTGAAATTTCAAACAGAAGGGATAGCTTTCATTATTTAAAAAAAAAAAACTCCTACAGGTCAATGAATATTTTTTCAGTTTGAATATAACCATCRAAAACCTCCATCAAACCTTGGAGTTTTAAAATCTAATTACTGATAGACATTTAAAGGCATTCCATCCTTAGTATTGACCTCTCTGCCTTACAATGCCCCAGTCACGTTTTCTCTACACTGGGTTTTTTTCAGCTTCAGATCCATACAGTTAAGATTTTTCTCATCTTCAAAAAGCCTACATATCTGATGGCATTTGAGACTTCTCACTCCATTGTATTTTAGACACAAGCTGTTTATATTAACTTTTGTTCTGCTCAGAGAAGCTACAGGGTTACTAAAATGATGAAATCTTCTAAAGGCTTAAATTTTCAGTCTGACCCTGTTCTTCTTTTTAAATGTCTGTACTAGAAACTATTCCTTTTTTGTAGCATTGAAACAACTTTTGCATGAAGCTAGATTTTGTGATCTCCAACAGACTGGAAGATGCCAGTGTGATTCCTTTATTAATAAAGCTAACCTTACACCCAAATATTCTGTCTTGCTATTATCTTGTCTTTCATCTTTCCATTTAACTCCTCACTTTCATAACTTGTATAATGGGTCATTAGCATACCATGTGCCTTCTCTAAATTTCAGTCCGTGTTTTTAGGTTGCTCTTTCAGTTCCATGGCTTTGCTAGAGCAGCAGTAGCATTTTTCCTACTTGTGCCATCACATGGGGAACATTTTTGGAATATCTCTGAAAGTAATCAGAAGCTTCCAAATAAAATTGTTATTCCATAATACATAAAGAAACAGTGATAATTTGTATTTGATATAAAGCTTTTGTTCATGCTTTATATCTACCAGCAAGCACTCTTAAGCCTAAATTTATCCCTACAAATCAATTTGTAAAAAGAAAAAAAACTAAAGAAATCCGTTTGATGATGTCTCTGCAAGGGGCAATGTGTATTGGTTAATCTGCTTGCTGGTTCCTTTGATCAGGTCCTACATAGATTTATATCACTAATTTCTAATAGTACTGTTGCCCGTAAAGAAACACATAACTACGAAAGCAGTTATATGCGGTGCTTTATTCAGGGCCCGGGGTCTCAGGGACTCATGTCCAAAGCTGAGAATCCCAATCCCTGTTTACCTTGGTTACATATTTATAGTGTTTGGTTATATAACATCATTTCCATACAATCAACATAGTTGCTAAGTTAGATATTTGATTAATAGTGTTTGGTTATATAACACTATTTTAATACAATCAACAGAGTTGCTATAGTATTCGGTTACTTAACATAATCAACAGAATTGCTAAGTTACATGATTGTTTCCCATTTACGGTTTCTTCAGTTACTGTTGCCAAGATTCGTTTATCATTTACCTAGTTCATCAGACCATACAGTTACCCACCACCTGTGTTTATACTTTAATACGAGAATCCCAAGTATAGCCTATTTTAATCAATATAATGTAACAGTACCTTAACTATCAACTGAGAATTCCTCTCTGCTTAATTAAGCTGGGATCCTTCAAACTTCGAAATGCATTCTGAAGGAATGGGAAGTTAAGATTACAAAGATAAATGGAAAATGGGATAAAAGAACTATTAAAGCCAAAGAACTATTAAAGCCAAAGTCTTCAGCAGGAGAAACATGATGTTGATGCTGGGGGTTTCCTCCTCCTCAGTTTTGGTCTACTTGTGTTTATTATTATGTTTTCTTATGAGTCTGTTTCTTCTCAAAACTTCCCAGGTGAAGTTTGAAAGTTGTCCCCCAGCCTCCTCCAGCCCCTGGTAGCTGCAGGGGCAGTTTGCTGCCCAGCGGCTCCCAGGGGCTGGCAGCCTTTACCCCGCAGGGTATTCCCAGCGCTGAAGCTAAAGCAGGTCGGCAGCAGGCAGTGACTGCTGCACAGCTGGCAAACCAGGCTGAAACCAGCTCAGGCSGAGGCAAGTGCTGACAAGTCCTGAGACCCTGCACTGCCTGGTCAGTGCATGCCTGGGGCCTTCTCCTGATAATGAATTCTTGCTTTGTCCAGTCTCATTTTTCAGAGCACCTTGCAAAGATCTGCTATGACAATCATTTTTCCCCACCAGCACACCAGTGTCCCTTCTCTGGGGCTATCATAATATCTTTTTTTACAGGTGATTAACAGATCACAAGTCAGAACAAGGATTGGTTTGTTTCACTCACCATGTCAAACTGGCCAAACCCTAAACATATTTTTTACCACTGTGCAAAATGGTGCAACCAGGAAACTGAAAAGAGAGCTTGAAAGTCATTCTCTCTGAGAGCCTGGAGAATTCCACAGCAAGCTTGGCAGTATAACATTCAGCATGATAGGATGAAATAGGGTCAGATGATAATTGCTTACTTTGGCTTGTGATGACTGGAACTAGAAGACAAACACCTAAAAAATTATGGGCATCTTCAAGGAAAATGAGCTGGGGAGAATGCAGATCATCTAACAAAATCTTTCAGTCTTGGAATGAAATGCATTCAGATCATGAGCTCTTTAATGTTAGCTGCACAAAGCATGCTCTAGATAATGCTAAATTAAAGCAATGACAGGTGCAGAAAAATTTGCATTTATCACTCTGAAATGCATTCTCCCTCACACCCCCMCACAAGATTCTAAAAAAGATGCCTAGAACTTCAATTCAGCAAAAGGGGCAAAACAAAGATGATAACAATTTTTTTTAAGTTTAAAATAATGTTGCTTCACTTACTAGGATAGCAAAGTTCATTTTGCATAACGCCTTTTCATTTTACAAGCTTGGGCACTAGTGGCTGTTAGACCATATCACACTGCAGTTTCTAACTGTGCCTGGAGGGCAGAGGAGAAGTTATTGTCTGGCAATTATTYATAACTGGTGTTTATTTTTTATTTGGAAAGCTTTATTTAGCATTTTGACTTGGAGAAGAAAAGTGAAAGCGTTTGGAGTATCTGTGAGTTTGTTTTCAATTAGTACTCTCCAGAAGAGAGAGCGCATACATAAAAAGACTCATTTCCCTTGGAAAAAAAAAATCCTTACAAGAACTCTTCAAATCTGTAATTAACAAAGAGTGTTCAGTAACAGCATATGGCCAGAGCAGCCTGCGAAAGCTTATATTCAATGAATCGTTGTAAGATCTTAGCCTGGTAACACTCRCATTGTTTTTCTGGTTAAACAATAGCTGTCAATTTGGGCCTGGATATATTTAACAAAATACAAGCAAAAAGAAGACATTGTATGTAACATAGTTTGAAGTGAACATTCTTGGTAAGAAAGTTAATTTCATTATAGTCAAACTTATCAACTTAAATTTATCCATGATTGTACCCACTGTTTTATTCTTCTGTCAGATGCTAGGGAGGATCCAATCACACAACCACTGTATCATTTCCACTCTCTGCTGTGTCAATGGGTTTTATGAGTGCTCAGTATTTCAGGGAAGCACACATTTGAAAGAAATAAAAAGAGCTTAGGCAAAGAACCTCTAGCAAAGAACTGCTCATATAAATCTGTGAATTAAAATATGGGAAGCCTCTGATTTTTCCAGATTGATATTCAGAAATTCCTCAAAGAAGTAATTAAGTTCAGTATGTTCTAAACAACAATTATTTGTCCTACATCTAAATCTTCTTTATTGCTTAGGATGGGAAGATAAAATAGACCTATTAAAATGTAATCAACCTCCATTGGTCAACCTCAGCCTTGCCCAATAAACTTTCTGGGTGTTTTGGTTTTACACAAGACCTATTTTTGTCAGGAATCTTAGAACTTTGTTGGAATTGCAAATTTTGTTGGAATAGAGTGAATTTGTCAGTGAATTGAAATTAAACAGTTGCTTTGCTTACTTTAGTTTTTCTGTGAAGAAAGCTGTTAACTTTACTTGTTAGAGTCACTATGGCACCAAATGTATTAAATGGTAACTTGCATATCTTCAGTGGCCCTCCTTTATATTTATGGAAAACATTGCTAAAAATTTCAGCTACCTTTATTCTAGAACATATGACTTAGTGTTCAACCCTCCTTCATGTCCACTGCTGTCATTTGTCATTGTCAGCTTTGTAACGGCTGGATTACAATTCACAAATATGCTGAGTTCATCTGACCCTCATATTTGCCAAGTAAAGAACATTTTTTAAGATGATTGTCTTCAACTAATTTATTGCTTTTTCTAAAATCATAAACTACTTTGTCCTTTTGTTACTAATGATTAGCCATTCAAACATGATAACACTTGGATAGTTTTAACGGTAGGAAATATTTTCTCATCAATTAATTGCAAGCTTTGATTACATATGAGTGAAACAATCTTTAGTCTACCAGCATCTTGATATTGCATTTCTTTAATTTGAGTATCAAATGATATCGCAGTTCTTTAATTTGAATATCAAATGATTTTTTAGTAATTTAGARTGCACATCTTATTATATCTTATTATATGTATTTTAGGAGTCTTACAGTTTTGCACTCCTTTTGTACATGCAGTTCTCCTTTAAAGTCTGATATTAAAGCTTAATTTTGTTATAACAGCAGTTAAATGATAATGGATGAATGAAAAGCAGGAAGAGAGTTAGAGAAGTCCCACATGAACACCAGATATTTCTGGTTCCTGTGCCAAAGAAGCTGTCCATTTAAATTTTGCACAAAAGGCAGATGCATGAGAATAGCAAAAAGGAGAGAATGAGGACTTTTTTCTTATAAAAAAAMCCTCAAAATTCTCCAATAACCACCTTAAATTTTTCCAAGACTTTCACTCTAAGATTAGGCATGAGAAGAGTCTGAGAGGGAGGGAAGGAGGGAAGGAAGAAAGGAAGGAAGGAGAAAAAGGAAGCAGGGAGGAAGGGCTTAGCATCCTACTTTTCCTGTGTTAATTAGGTTTTGCAAATCTACTCAGCCTATATTATAATAATCCTGAAAAGTCTATTAAGTGGCTCTTCTGCCTGTTTTCTCTTCTTTTTTTCATACATGTCCCTCAGCTCATTCTGGTACTGTGCAGTACAGTAGTTCAGGTGCACACTTTGGTACATGCTGTCTGTCACCTGTGAAACAATTAGTCCAATTTGCCTCTGTACTGATATATCACCTCTGTTTCAGTCCATTATATTTGTTTAACAATTAGTTCCTATCTCATACAGCTTTTTGTTTTTCTATTGTAAGGATCAGCTAGCTCCCTTCAGCTGTATCTCAAAGGAGAAAAAGACCTTGAAACAATGCTAATAAGCTGCTCTAAGGGACAGTACTGACTATTTTCAAAAACATGAGGTCACAAGCTATAATAGAAGATAAAGGACTGAGCAGGCAGAAAATGGGACGCTCTCTGAAACCCTCTGCCTAGGAGATCCCCTTGTCTTTGCTTTTATATATATATATATATATATATATATATATATATATATATATATATATATATGTATATGTATGCTGATGGCTCACCTTCTCATCATAATTTCTTTGCAGTGACCTGAATCATTTGATAGCCTCTGATGTAACTTTTGGCTGTTATAGATGCCCTTCACATGCAGTCAAAAATTACAAGGTATTTCTGATGTGATTTGTACTCCACTGTTCTATTTTTATGCTGTAAGATTTATTTACAGCCAATAATTTGTGTAAATGTCTTTAATACATTTTCCACAGCTTTGCTGAAGTGTTTTTCTTGGTCTAGTCACTGTATTTTAATTCACTTTTAAGCTATATTTTGATCATAATAAATATTTCTCAGCTTAAAATTTGAAAAATCTGACTTATACCAGACATTCATATATTTAAAGCAAAATCAAATATTGTTGTCAGAAGCCATTCTAAATTGGCTTGACTCCTAAGTCATAAGATGAAAAAGCTTTTACTTTTGAAAACGGCCTTGAGGAGTAGAATGCTCAAAGTGGAAATCATAGACCATACCTGACACCAGGTTTCTTTATGGTCATTTAATCATCTTTGAAGTTATCTACCATATAAATAAGATAGGACATAATGTCTGAAAAACTGTGCACATCGCATATGCCTAAATACAGGTAAACTGCAATTGTCTTTCTGTTTGTTTAAGGGCAAACATTCCTTAAATTCTTCTATTACTGTGTTTACCTTTAAGCTTTTGAAAGAAACAGAGAAACATTCTCTTCTTTGTGTGTTGCTTGTGAATTCTTTTCTTTTATATCAAAAATCACTGCCAACTTATTGCTATAAAGAGATCTGCTCCATACACTATGTTCTGAGTTCTTAGGTCTTTAGTGATGAGTGAACTTCAGCAACACTTTGCCCAGACTTTTAAGGAAAGCAATGATTCAATTTCTATCTGAAGGACATGAAGGCCTGATTTTGACTCTACTTCAGGGCAAATGAGAAATTGTGCCAGTAAAGCCAGTAAAAAAACAGTGAAGAGCCATTAGGTTCAAGGAATGGCACAGATAATTACCGTGACTATATTGCTTGGTGGACTGGTGGAGCAATGAATTAAGAGAGGAAAAACAAGCAAAATAAAAATAATTAATGCCAAAAAGCTCATTATATCATCCATTCAGACCTCTGGTCTAACACAACCATGTACATTCAGTTACGTCTATGTTAAATATACAGTCTCTAGTTACAACACAGCTCAGAACTGCATTCTATAGATAAGGAACAGCAGAGATCAAAATATTGACAGTGACTGGAGAATGCAAAGAATTGATTGACTTTTACAAGTATGCATATGGTCCAAGCAGATGAAACTGTTACCTTCCCACCCATGCTTCAGAGAAAGCCAACTTTTCCTCCCTCTCCTCTTCTTCCTCTCTCTCTGCCCCTACTCCTGATTTCTGGGAAAAAAATTCTTCCTGTCCTTACATTAGTCATCACTATACTACTGAGCATATGAATGTGATGCATCCACCAGACAGCCAAGAGAAAGTATTTCCTTTACCATTTTGAAGTTTACAGCAGTTGGTTTCTAGACATCATCAAGGTGTGATGTTTCAGAAAAGGAAGGAGAAAAATAACAGTCAAGAATACAGCTTGATCAAAGACATGATCAGTTATGCCTCTGGGAACAATTTTCTTCCTAACCCCAGTGAGTGAGTAGCTGAAGCCTTGAAGCAATATTCTTTCTTTGAAGTTCACCAAAGAAAGATATGAATAAGCTGACTCATATATTCATAACTTTGGAAGTTGAAAAGAATAATCCTAGCCAACCAACTCAAACACTCCTATGGGCCTGGAATTTCTCCCAGAAGTTATATTAAACTACATTATTTAGAAAAGAAAAATCTATCTCATCCAAAAGACAGTAAGGGATGGTTAATCTAACATCTTCACCAGAAACCCTTATAGCCAGGAAATTGCTTCTAATTTCAAGGTTGAGTTTGTCTAACATCAGCTTCCAACTATTAGTTCCTGTTATACTTTGATCAGCAAGATTGAAAAGTTCTCCATTATCAGATAGATTTTTCTTCCTGTGGATAAATAGATTTCCATAGGAATCAAGAAATACTTCAGATTCCTCCTTCAAATTCCTGGATGACAACAGAAACAATGAAAAATGGATATAGTAGAAAAGGAAAGAAGAGCTTTGGGACACATCCTGAATATGATAAATAGTCCTGCTACTGTAGCCCACAGCAGGTGATATGCCCCCTTATCTTTACACTAGCCATGTGGCCATGTTAACCAAAGAGCCAAGAGCAGATTACAAAAATGACCAATAAATCACTGAACTTGTAACTAGCTCTTACTGAGATTTTTGCTGCTGTGGGCTGGGATTTATTTTAGTCTACATTCTGGGAATTAAATTGCAGATCTTACAAACATACTGAATCAAACCTTTAACTAATTAGTTCAGATACTGCAATGTATTTTGGGGTAGAATTCTCTGCTTATAAGCTATGTGAGACTTAGTTGAGGAGGCCTAAGCCTAGACCAAATTTTAACTTTCAGATGGTACAGTTTGGCATCAATAACTCTTTTTTTTGGAACTAATTGAAAGCCAGAATCAATATTTCTGTACTACTGGCAATCACAACAGAATAACTACAGAACAAAATGCAGATTTGGAGTTTGACCATAGGATGAAAAGGAATTAAGAACAAGTGACTCCAATAAATCCTTTCCTTACCTTTTCATGTAGAGTGCCTAACTAATTTTGGGGGCGGGGGGAAGTGGAATAGTTTGTACAATCTGAATTCTTTGCAACAAGAAAGCAAAATGGCAATTCAAACAGTGTATATAGATTAGATAGTATTTTTTTCAGTGAAAATCTGTATTTTGCCCTGTGTAGGAGGCAGATTAAATTATCATAGAAATCCCTAATTTCTTTGAGATGTCCTTTTAGATAATTCCTGTATTTGAAATGATTCTTCCAAAGGCACCCTAACATGCCTTCTTCCATAGATCCTCTGTGTGTATAGGTATGTACACAGTGGTTGATATCCTCTGTGTCTTGAACTAACTGCAGGATGTGGTAAGCCTAACATTGCGGACAGTTCAGCAAATACGGCTTTTTCTAATACTTGCACTTGCTTCATCCACACATATAAGTTAACTCAGTCAACTTTTAAAAACTCATTTAACTTTAGTAGGCTACAAGATGAATCTTGTGCTGTCCTTCTTTGATGTTGAGGTTGGAGCACCATTTGCCCATCCCATAAAAGATGAAAATAGAGGAACAGAAACATCTAAAGTTGTACCATACAGGATAAGATGTTTATGATACACGGCAAAGGGCAACAAGTGGTGGGGGGTCAGAGGGGCTCCATCCCCATGACTAAAGCTGTTTTGCTTTCTGCTCTTCAGAAGTTCTCCCAGAGTGCCCTCACCAGCAGACTGTAGGGTCAAATAGTGTCTTTTTCTCTCTCTGCTTTCTGAATAGATTATATGATTTCACTTAATACCCATCTCCTACTCAAGGCTGTTCAGGAGCAGACTGCACAGCTTTTGAGATCTCACAAAATGCAGTGAGCATGCAGTAATGATTGCAACAGTTGCACATTTTTCACACAGTATATTTGCGTTATATTTCCCAGAATCTGAGACGTGTGTTATCACATTAAAACATTTTCRAAAACCAAGCAGGCAGACAACTTTTGCATCCCTTGTTATATGTACCTATCTTTTTAGCATGAGGGGAGACATTAACGTGCAAACACATTAATTCC
The DNA here is from genome assembly GCF_003343035.1 of Apteryx rowi. Lineage (NCBI taxonomy): Eukaryota > Metazoa > Chordata > Aves > Apterygiformes > Apterygidae > Apteryx > Apteryx rowi. Next base: position 50,754 of record NW_020450721.1, on the reverse strand, counting down.
TGTGAGCATTGCTTGTTCAGTGACCGAACATTGTTCAGTCACTGTTGTTAGAACTATTGCTTTGCCTGACTAGTATCAAGATGTTTTTGTCTACATGACGATTGTACTGGTTCGCATGCTGGTGCTGATCTGCTGCCTGGTCTTCCTATAAGCAATGAATACTGAAACCTTTTTCTCCTCAGATGCTCTCACACATATGATCACTGTCGCTTGCAACATTTTTTTCAGTTCATGTGACAATGATAGAGAATCTCAGTCAGAGTTATTCTGTTTTATGCCAGACAAGGGATATTGCTGGAGTAAAGAAAGCAGTGGGAGAAACTCCCTAGAGCTTCTCTTTCTTTCCTTCTCTCTGTATTTCCTCTGTCCACTTCTGTGTGAATTTATGCCACAGATTTGAAGTCTTGCTCTGTTTTGATAGARGAATAGGTTCAAACTCTGTAAAAATCACAGGAGTTCCCCAATTCCCTAGGCTTCTCTGTATGGATATATCTCCCTCTCTTCTGTATTTTCCCCCCTTTTCTAGGACAGAGATTTCTTACTCAGGCAATGGAATGTTTTACAACATCCCACTAACATGTTTTCCCTTTGTCTTTTTCAAGAAATACAATAATGATAAATATAATTAGGCAATGTCCTATATTATTACCTTGATTTCTAGATAACAGTCAGTGCTAACAGGTTTTCTATGTAATGGAGATAACACATTAACAAATTTAAGAGCAACTAGACAAGGGTCCATGCCACTCCATGGTCATCATGGAAGCTTTCTAATTTCCTAGTGAGCTAATCAATCAGCTCCACTTTTCCTCTAGGATATCACTGGAGATAAAAGTTTCCTGACTTTATGGATGCTSTAAAGATTCTGAATTTACTTCAAGAGGCAATGCTTTTTCTAAAGAATCAGTGTAACAGGTGCAATAGGAACTGGATGTTATACAGTTACTTCAGACTAATTTATACTTTAGACTCTGTTTGGTGAAAAATTGGAATTCCCTAGAAAAAAAGGCAGTCTCTCAAATCTGATTGAGTATTGAAAAGGTCCTTTCTATGCTTTTGTCAGAAATGTTATTGCCGATGAGTAAACTCCTGAGAAGGAAAAACACAGCCTGAAACAAGCATTCAGCAGCATAAAGTGCTTCTTGTAGGAATCGCTGTGATGCTACTCAGCCAATCATTTCAACTATGGCACCAGCCGCTATGGCTGAGGAACTACTGAAAGGAATGATGATCAGCAGAAACTAGTAGGCTACTGCTTCCAGTCATAAACACATGGCTGTAGGCCTTCATTGAAATATTTTTCTCTTTTAAATTTATGGTTTATAAAATGCAGTTAGAAACCTGGGGCTGTTTTTGTACACAGTAAGGTACAGTCTGCAGGCAGTTCGTGTGCTTGGTAATGCTGTGGTAGTTGCCAATTACCAGCCTAGACATACTTTGAAAGTGACTGATACAAGAATAGTGTAAACGACCCAATACATTTAATCTTATTAAAAACCTCCAGAAGTTGTCTAATGTCCAGTTAATTGATATAATTGATCAAAATGCTAAAAAAATGAGGTAGTCCAAAATGTTCTGTGGCTCAAGAGAGTAACTGTCTTAAATATCTTGAAATCAAAATTACGTCAACTTTCTTCTTGGAGTTGTCAGAACTCTTTTGTCAATTTTGTTCATCTTTGGCATTCATGACTTTCCAACCCCAAATGTTAAACTAGGCAGAAGCAAAGCTAACCTTGCTTATTCTCTTCTCAGGCATAGGTATGAGACCAGGAAATGAGAAATACTAAAGTACATGAAACACAATTTTGTAACTTCATCATTTGTATAACTTCAGTGCCTGAAAATTTTGAAACAGGGATTTTTTCAAAGAAAAGACAAAAAAAAGTTTCACTACCTGTCGTAAATTAGTAGAACTATTTACTAAAATGATCCCTAGCTAAGGAACAATATGAAAACCTATAAACAATGTATTATAGTTATGAGGTTTACCATTGTAACTCAATGCTTTGAAATTTTGATATGTAAAACCATGCATAGACAGCTTTGTAGTTTTACAGTCAATCATCTGCATTTCTGTTTGATAAAATTAGCTATAGAATTACTGGCATTTATGGAAATACAGATGCATCCTTAGGGTTGGCAGCTCTAGCAGGAAATTACTTTATTTATAAATGTGTGCATTTCTTTTCTCCCTGTAAGTAGCCTTATCCAATCCACGAGCATACTGCTTCGCAGAGGCAGTCCATATGCAGAGGGAGAATACTCACAGGCTTGTACACAACAATAATTCAACATTGGAAAGAATACCTCCCTCATAGTCTGGGACAGTGAAAGATAATGAAGTGTTTATAACCGATTCAGAGGTTAGCCAAGAAGTTTTGCTTGATTGTCCAAAGGAATTCTATTCTTAATCTGCTGTCAGAAGCTGGAGAGAAGTAGAGACTGACAGCTGTGAGTTGCAGAGATAGAAGCACTTGGATTCACTTTGCAGCTTTTCCAAATACTTAGGAACTGAACACATATCTGACCTTTCTATCTCAAGTGTCATAAATAGCCTTAAGACTATGTTTTTGCTTGGTGAGAAAATCTAGGAACTTGTCATATGCAATGGTCCACAGTTTGCTGGGAAACAATTCATGTCATTTATAGACAAAAAATACTTTAGCCTTTAGCTAATGCCAAAGCAGAGAGAACTGGTCAGCACATAAAGAATCYGTTGCTAGCTTTCAACTATAAAAAATGTTACTTCTTCAGCTATAATAAATAATATTGGACTAATTTTAGCCTAGTATGGCTGATTTTTAAGATATGGGTGAAGATGCTGATTCTTAYGCTAGGAAACATATTGCATCCTAAGTGCAAATCTATGCCAAAACAAAGATGCTAATAGATTATCAAAAAAGACATGGTACACATCCATTTTAGAAATTTAATACTTCAAGGGCAGTACATAAGCTTCTTTCCCGGAGTTAGAGTAAAAYAGGCTGGTGAAACAGGTTGACCAATATCTATTTTTGTGTAGAACAAATGCATGGTTTCAAGCCAAGCAGGTACTTATAAGATGAACAGAGATAGCTGCTGCTTATTCCAAGGTCAAGACATGACTCACTGCACTATAATAATATATATAAATAATATAGTTAATCATATATAAATAATATATATTATAGAATTTTGAGCAGGGACATCAGTATTCCTCTACACAGGAACAAAAGATCTGCCTGTTAGGTGGTATTATGAAGCCATCAAGATCTTAAGAAACCATGTGAAAGTTTCTAGTTCAAATTTAGGACCACAAACATCCAGAGGAGGATTCATCATGAATGATAGTAATTCTGATATATAAATTTTTAATTTGAATAATTGGTCATCTGCRTAGAGCTGTAGCCTCAAAAGTGACTGACTACAAACTTTTCCCTCTTGTGGAATCCACACCCTAAATCAGATGCTCAAACTCCCAGTGCAATGCAAAGAAAGCATGTGACACTTATGAATGGAAATTCCAAAAACCGGTTGGGTGAGGAAATGTCTAAATTAGCTCAGAGAGATATAAAAAGGAATGATTTAGATTAGGTGTCTAAATTAAGACATCATGAATATCTCCTGACTATCTTCTGCCATTACCTTTTCAATATTTGTAGGTCTCTCTCTTTCTCTTTCTCTTTTTGTCTCTTCCTATATATATGTATACACACAAATGCACACACATATGAACACACACACACATGCGCACACGCATGCACACATACTTTTTTTTTAACTTCTTTTAGAAGGTTTGTATTGACATCCTTTTTCTTTGGCTGTCTCTGTTGTCTTCCATATTCTCTAATCAATCAAAAATTAACATTAAATACTTTGGGCTTTGAACCTAATTTTTTTATTTTTTTATTTTTTTATTGAATTTTTCATTGTTGCTGTTATTTTTTTTTCTTATGTAACATTACCAGTGTTTTAGAAATTTCTACATATTTTGGAATAGATTAATTTACTGGCTTGAAGCCTTTCTTCTTATTATAGCTAGGATTCTCTGCCAGTGAGTTTGCATTTAACACTGATTTTTGGGTGTTTGCTGATGCTAGATTAATGCCAACCCTGGCTTCATTGTAATGCTGAGCAGAAGACAGGTTAGACTTTATGAAACACTGCCCTCTTGTGCCTCAGTAAAAAGAGTAATTTGTGTGGATTTTCTTCTTTTAGTTTCAGGTAAATGGTATGATCACATTCAGTTGGTAATTTGCTGGGCTACAGCAGATTGCTTCTTCCTTTGACCTGCTCATCTTCATTTATTTGTAGGCAAAAGTGCAAGGGATGTCTGCTGACAGTCTTTATTATTAATGGATGAATAAGAAAACAAAAATGAAGTCTCAGAACAGAAATGGCAAAAGCAAAATTATATAGCTGGGAGAAATACATGCAACTACAAATAAAATAAATAGACACAAATATACTAAAATAAAGAGAACAGGAAAGGGAAAGGAACGTGATGTTTTCTAAAAAAATAGTTATTTGGTATCTTGGCAAATAGTGAGCAGTGTCCCACATAGACATTAGCTATGTGTTAGCTGTCTGTTGTTAAAACACTAAAGATAAATCTGTCTAATAACTAAATCAAGAAATAATTTAAGAAGAAATTAATAGTTGACATTTTAAATTATATCTCTGAGCATACTAAGCATACTGGCTACAAGAAAGATGCCTGTGGGATAGTACTTCAGAGAAGAAAGGGACTTCTGGCTTGCTTCAGAACTGTCCCATTTCAAACTTACTTCCAACACACCTTCATTTCAGACCTTGCTGAGAGCTATAACTGAAGTAAGATAAAAGACTGACACCTTCTCAAGACTGAAACTTTTGACGGGGCCTTGTAAGGTCCCATTTTTGCTCAGTTAGGCCTGGATTAATAAGATTGCAGGATGCCTATCCAAGTCTTTCACAATCAGCCTGTTGATGAAAAGAAAAAAAAAACTTGGAAATTAAGATGAGGGTATTAATCCTGAAAGCTGATGGATGAGCATCAATAATTCTTGGGAAAAGCCTTAGATCAAAAAAAACTGAAGCCAAAACTCTTATAAGGCTGCTGCTACTGCCTTTGGGGTGACTCATACAGCCAGACTTGAGGACAGCAAAGAGGAGGAAGTAGAAACAGAATCAATAACTCATTTCTGGTCATCAAAAGTTCATATGATCAATTTTGTCAGCATACTGGTTCTTCATAGGTTGGTTTGTCACACCCGGAGAGTGAAATTGAAAACCAAAGAAAAAATGGTCAGCAATTACAAGTCAGATCTATTATTCATTACACATATATATAAATTCTTACTGTGTATTATTGCATTTAATTTTCCCATTGCAATCACTGTGTTATCTATGTTTTATCATTGACTTTTTTTCCCCATGCATGCCCTTACAAAGAGTAGGTAAGAGCTTCCATAAGTACTTTATTGGTGCATGAAATCAAAAGCTCTGCATCTGGGAGCTGAGCCTGTAAATCTTTTCACATGGTATTACAATCTTTTTTAATGTGAGAACAGTCCACTGAAAATCCAGCAGTGCAAGCAGTACAGTATTTCTGTTGCATTTATGAACTTCTTCCCTCATTCAGAAAAATGTTCTCTGATCTATTCTGCAGCTGTTTGCATAAGACCTGTCCCATATTTTCTGCAATCTCTCATCTCTGATGTAAGCTTTTCATAATATCACAGAGTGCACAGTTCCCTCATTGGAGTTATATTTGGCCATTACACCAAACAGTTTTTCAATGTTTGGCACAGCTGAGATTCTGCCTCTCCTGAACCTAAACATCTTGGGGAGAAGACTGGACTAGTTCATCCTTTCTCACTTTTGACAACAGGAATAGAAGAAACAATTATTTTCCAGTAATATTTTCTCTAAGTCAAGGGAAGAAGTGCAATATGAGTACAAAATATGTCAAAGGATGAAGGCAACAGTGGGTGTCAGAGGTTTCTCCTGGAAGTAAAAATTTGATAAAATTTCATGTGCATTTGAAGTTGCTACAAGTTTCTTCAAATACAATCTGCAGAATTACCATGAGCTGGTCGATTCAAGCAACTTACTTAAAAATATTACATTAAAAAGGCCAATTATTACAATGTAGACAAATAAACAGCAATTAGCAACATCTGGGAGGGGTCTTTTGACTACTGAAAGTCAAGATGTCTACCAACAACTACATGCAAGGAACTTTTAGGACTACATCAGATCTTGGAAACATCACAAAATATCTTTAAATTCAGCAAGGTAAAAGCCTGAAAACATTTCTAATCCAAGATTCACAGGACAAGAGTATAAATAGTAGGAAAAAATAATGAAATGCACCTCTGATGGAGCAAGTCAGACATCTAACTGATGATCAGCAAATCTGGATGGCAATGAATGGATGTGTTTACTTAAAGAGTAGCCAATTCTTCATGTTGCAACTCGCAGTCCTGCTTCCTTGATCAACCTCTCGGACTGTACTATGGCTTCCTGTCTACCTGTGTGTTCAGGAATGCTTCCATAGAAAAGCCAAGTGTATGGAAAGATGGCATGCAACTAGTTCCTATTCTGATACAGAATCAGAATATGTCCTGACTGCACACACAGGACCAGACTGCACCCTGCAACACACTCTACCATGTCAACACTGCCAGTATAGATTTTAGCAGATAATGATGGAGGAAGAAAATTTGTTGTGAGACTCACTTGAAAGAATTCTCTTTCTCCCAATATTCTTCACATGTTCATCAAAGAACACCTTCATCTATTCTGTGGATGTCCCTCAAAGGCAGAGTGAGAATGTAGTACATTCAGACAAGCATCACTTTTCTTTTTCAGTTTTCTATAATTGGGAAAGATTCCTAATTGCCTTACTGGAAGCAAATAACTTAATGAATCAGCATAAAAGATTTCTGAAAATATTCCATTTGGTAACATCCATCACTCCAACTTTCTTTTCTAGAAAAGCTCTTTTCAAAATATTTGAGAAGTGTTTGTGACAGAGAATGTTACTGAGTCAATTTACTGTCATATTCTGAGTGATTCATTAGTTGTCCTGTCACAGTCAAGAGACTGGCAGCATTATATCACCAGAATACCTTGACAGCAGCACAGTAAAAATATTTTTACTAGAATGAACTAATCCTGAAAGATTTCAGGTGCTATGAAATAAGAAAGGCTGAAATTGAGGTTAGTAAAGTTCAAATGGAGAAGAGGTATGGAGGCAAATGTCATGAGTGGAATTAATCATCATCTTCCAAGAAGCTAAGGAAATCCTCCTTTACTTTGCATGGTTACAGTAAGATTGAATAGAACTGTAATGCACTCTCATACTGATACGATATTTCTCTAGAAGATCTGTGCTCATCTGTGCAAATATCTATCAAGGAAGAAGAAAAAATGAAAAAGCCTGTGTTCCTCTCAGATGTCAAGTCATAAGGAAGTTAACAAAACTGTGGAAGGAACCTGTATCACCAGATACATGAGACCTGATACCAGAAACTCTACTTTCTCCAAAAGCACTATCTACAGGCATTAATTTACAGTATGGGGCTATGAGGACTTTAATCCCTCCAAGGACTGACTATTTCCTGCTCATATGCTGCAGAGTTTGATTGTCACACAGTCACACAGTGCTGCACTGCTCTTAGGGGACAGGTGCCCTACAGTACTGCACAACGGGGACCCTCTCTTGTCACAGGAAACAGGTTTGGCCCTATCACATATGACTCTGTGTCAGGACACTCAACCAAAAGGGTGTCCCTCTGTCCTTGAGCTAAACACTGTATGGCACATACGTGGTACACTCAGAATTGTGAATTCAGCTCAGGGGTGCACAACTCTATGAGGCAGGAATATTAGAAAGATAAGATATTGGCTAATCTATAGAGCAACTAAAAAGAGTCTGCRTATCTTTTTATATGAGCAAAGGCTTCTTTCAATTTCTTTGACCAAAAATGTATCATCTCTAATATTGGCTGCTATTTTACCATGCAGCCTAAAATCAATTTGCTTTAAGGGTTCTCTATAGACTTGTACAAAAAGTCAATAATTGATAACCAAGCCTTACTTAGACAGACTAGCTAGTCTCCCTAATGCCACTACTGAGTATCTGGGTGGCAATCTTCCCAAATGAGTCACTGGCTGCAGACCCACAGGAAGAGGAGAAAGAGGGTTTATACTCAGAGACATGCCAGTTGATCAGTTCTTTTTTTCTCCAGTTGTTACAAAACCATTTCAATCCCATGCCAAGTGTCTGTGTTACCCTGTACCTACAGTCTGAGCCAATGAATTGTGTGTGTGCGCCTCTATGTTATCAGTTTCCAGTTATCCACAAATATCTGATGCCTTATACATGGTAAGGTATAGGGACTTTCTCTCTAATTCAAAAGCATTTTGAGATTCTTCAGACTGAAAAAAGATATATTAATATAAAATTTAGGATCAGTGCTTGAACTCTGTATAAGAGGTGAAGCATCTCTTCAGGTACTTGCTACTAAAGATCCTGGGAAAATTTTTGAATGAATAAGAATATTATCTCTGTTATTCTTTATTTTCCTGGAGAAACATCACTGTTATACACACTTGTAAACTAGCTCAGTCCAACTGTTCCCAGATCAGGCACGTTGTCTCATTAGAATACGCACAGTCTCAAGCCCTCCCTAGCTGAACTGAGACATTAATATTTAATGACTTCTTCCTTCTCTTGTTGATAGTCTGGAAGAAAATGACTGAGATTTAGAAAAACTCTGTAAATATTCAGATAAAAGATTGCGCTTCTAAGCTTCCTATTTCTGAGCCTGAAGTTTCCTACTTCAAACTCATCATATCCGAAGAAGTCATATAAATAGGCTAGCCCTACAGCATTTACAAATGTGTGGGATTTTAATTTGGTAAGAGCCCTGGCATTAACTGCTCACTTGATAGTGACTAGACATATGCTACTGTGAGAAGCTATGAGGAATGCAAACTAGGTCTTATTTCAATATGTGTTTCTTAATGTCTAGAAGAAACAGTTCTCTTTCAGAGAAAAATTTCACTTTTTCCCCTGAGATTAAATAGCCTGGCAAGGGGGGTGCAAGGAATTCCTTCCAAATTCATGCAATATGAAGTTACAGGGTAATATATATCCTAGATCATTTTCTAATCACTGATGTAATATGATATAATTCCTTTATTTGTATCAGGTGAGAAATATGACAAAGGAATTACTGTGAGCCCATTGAAAGCAAATAGCTCAGCTGTACTGAGGAAAATTAACTATAGGTATATGAATTGTCTATGGTTCCTTAAACACTTTGAGCCCAGATATACTCAAACATATTCAGCTGAGAGCCATTGATAAGGAGTCAATAAGAAACTTTCTGAGGCACAGGGGATTTGAAAGAATCAAATGCCATCAGAGTCCCTGTGGTATAGTGAAGTACTCCATCAAGTTGTAGCCCTGTGGACCAGCAAGTAGCAGGCCAGGCTTTGTATTAACTTAGCAAAGTTTCAGAACCAGAGGCTTGTTAGGCTTGTTATCAGTCTCAACTTGTTGTGTAAACTTGTTGTGCCTTGGTAGCAGGTGTCTTCTGTTATGATATGGAGTACAAGCGTGGGATAATAGCAGAAAATATGAAAATATGAGCACAGGATGAAAACCAGAGGACCAAATAACTCACTAATAGTCAATTACAGGTCATTGAAGAAATGCAACCCTGAATGCTGGGTAAAAATGGTTTAGGCACAACAAAGAGAACATAAAATTTGAGCAAGAAAATAGTTAATCAAGGGAACAGAGTGCCTGACCAGCCTGGGAAAGTTAATGCCCTCAAATATCACACAGCACATAGTCTGGAAGTGGGAAGCTAAAGGCTAAGAACCTGCCTAGAGATTCAAACATAATGTAAGAAGATGAGATTTCAATATGATGGGGAGATCATCTTGCTGGACACACTGTGTTGAACCTGCAAATATACCACCTGCATCTAGAACCCTAACTCTTCATTGACATTTCCACCTGGCCAGGAACCACATCCAGGACTACATTCAGTGTGTGTGTGTGTGCGTGCATGCGTGTGTGTGTGTGTGTGAGTGTATATGTTTTTTTCCCCTGGATTCTGTGCATTTCTTCCCTCTAACTGAATTACCACCTATCTGTAAAAAATAGTTGAACGTGACTTGTATTTGGATAGTTACTACTTTGGGCAACAATGTGGTAGATGTCATTTTCTATACACAATGTGAAAACAATAGATCTTTCACCAGAGAGCTGTCATCCATTTTATACTTACTTTTTCCAAAGCAATTTGTTCCACAAGTGTATATGAACAGATGTATTATGTCAAATAATCAGCTTTTGTGGGAAAAACTGTGGGAGAAGGCAAGAGAACAAATGAGGGAATTCTTGTCACAGAGTCATATATGAGACCTTATATATTTAATTCTTATATATGTAAGATATGTAAGATCTCCCTTACAAGATTATGTAAGTGTTCATCTTGCACAATATTTTTGTAGGTGATAGTGTTGTCAATGAGCCTTCAAGGCATAGTTAAGGAGCACCACAGCAGAGAGTGGTGAAATATCTTTACCAAATGGTTACATATGTGTACACAGATCTTAGTATTTTAGTTCAGGTAAGATAATATAGAAATAATCTTTTTTTTTTTTTTTTTTTTATCATCTGACAAATCATTTGACTTACCTCTGGTTGGGGCACAATATTGTCACTACCCTTGTCTATACTGGTCAGAACCAGCAACTACTTGTAAGGCAACTGATGACTGAGGGAAGTGAAAAGTGACATCAGTCATTGAAATGACTGGTGAGAACACCTTCACTAAAAAAAAGTGCCAACAATAAATTAACTACTGCTTTAGGAATAGAAATATTTTTTTCTTAGTATCATTTACTTAAGGATTTCTCAACTAAAAAAGATAAGAACATGGACAAGAACAGAATCTTTTTATGGCTACAAATGTAAAGTTGGCTGTCAAAATTCCCATTATGCAATATGAATAGCAACAATGGAATATTGGATACTCAATAAAATGAAACCAAAGAAGAAAAAAATCTTTAAAAGCTAGTTGCTGTAGTTCAGAGTATTTGAACAGCAACAAAGGTATAACAGGAAATTGAAACAATAGGAAATGAATGAGATTATTCACAACTGAGAAAGGCTAGTTGTTTTCTTGTTCAAAACCTAGTAGCTTTGAAAAAACACAGAAAGATGAAAAATTATGCAGGATATTCACATGAAACGACCAATCCAAATTTAAAAACAAATGCAACAAAACTCTGGATTTTTTAGTCAAGGTTTTCTTCCCTCTCCTCTTCTGTTTGTGTCATGCCCTTTAAAAAAATAATTTCTGAAGAAACATTTCATAAAAGACATCAAACATTTAAGCAATCAGACCTGCCAGGAAAGGAAATGAAGATGAGACGTGGACAAGTTTGAATCTCATTAGAATTCCTGCCTTGGAGGTTATTGTTAACCTATTTTCCCTCTCCTTTCAGAAGTCATTATTTGTGGCAGTTAGAAGAAAAGAAAGGAATGAGAGAGAGAAATACAATGAAGGTCTTCTTAACCTTTAAACTATATACGCAGTTTAACTTGTGGGAGATACTGATGCTACTGATACTATAGTCATTTTTAGCTGGAGATAAAAGTGCAAAAAATAACAAGGGACAAAAAAATTATGTAAGATGAGGTATCTTGTTACTATATCTAGAAGTGCTGAGCATTATAAGAAGTATATAAATAGAGCTGTTTCAGCAAAGCCTTTTATACATTACTGATCTCTCCCACAGATTCAGTGGTTTTGCCACAATGTGGTAACTGAAAAAATGTATTATACTATAAATCAGTGAAAGATCAGATCACAGAAAATGTGAGCAATACAGTCATCACTCAAGATTACAGAACCCTCCCCCCCTGCAACCTCATAGATTCTTATTTTTAGCACCACTTACGGGATTAATATCTGCGGAGCAAGGAAATAGGACATAATGGAACATAGGGTTGCATTTCTACTTTTGTTTCAGTACTTTCTGCAGTTATCTTTTGCCACCTCATAATCTATTCACATAGCAGAATTTCCAGTAAAACCCTATAGAATAAAACTAAACAAGGAAATTTTGGCCAATATGTCATATTTTCATCTTGATGAAGAGCATGCGGAAAGACACAAACTTTGTTTTCATTCCATAGGTGCCCAGAAATGACACAATAAAAAGAGGTATTGCTACTGTTATAAATATTTCTTCCCCAGCCACAAATATCTTCTCTACATGAGCAAGATTGTGGCTTTATTTGGGCAAGAAGGAAGGAGATAGAAAAGGATGTAGCCTAATTTCCCAGGAAACCTGCAAAATTATAAAGATTTACAAGGACTGTGTTAGCATCATCAATATTGATTTTATCTTGCTTTATTCACACATTTTACCCCCATCGGGTGGCATTCATTTGGCAAATGACTGCTGTAACAGGCAAGACAAAGGGAGAAAAGATTCTGGGTAGAAAGCCAAGGTGTAAGCCTTCTTTATACAGATGGACCCAATTTTATTGGAGAGAGGGGAATTTGCTCTTGTAGGATGATAATCTCCTTCCCATCTCAGACCACTTCTCACCATCCTAGTGAAAGAAAACTCAAGGGACACTATAAATTGACTCATATAAGAATGCTATGCCTTTTATTCAAGAGTAGCCAATAGGGGGGGCAAGGAAGGAATATGTACTCATATGTTTATAATTCAGCAAATCTCCAAAGCATAGCTGCAGATTCTGACAACTGATCTGCCAATTTTCATAGCATCTTGGCAGTTTACGGTAATGCACATCTACCATTTGCATTTAGCTACTGTCAGTTTTTGATTCCTAATAAGCACAACTTAAATGACATTATCAATTAGAGTGTCATCTTCATCAACAGCAATCTTCATTATATTCTTCTGCTATAGAAAAGAACAATTTGAGGATAATAAGCATTTGAAGTTGAAGAAAATGGTGACAGTTTTCTATTCTAAGGCTGCTCAGCCTAGAGCCTGGAGGCACTCTTATTGCAGCTATGTTTTCTCTGTGTGATGTCCATTTTTCCCATCTATGTTTTCTTTTTGAAACAGCAGCAGCAATATTAAGCAGCATATTTCACTGCTATCATGTGTCTCAGGCACAGGATGCTCTTTATTTGGAGTAGCTCAAAAGAATATTCACTGGTCTGCAAACTGTAAGAGGAAGGAAAAGTAGTTACTTCTTGGTCTGTGTGAAACATAAATAAGTCTGAAAACAGTAGAACATATCTGATATGCACCAAAGCTGAGGCTAGAGTGCAAAAAGAAAGAAAGAAAGAATGAAAAATTTTGCTGAACTGTCATAATGGATTTCAATCCATTTTCATTTCCTGTTGCTTAGTTCTCATAAGCTAAATCTTGCAGGAAGCCATGGTCTTCTTTTAGCCTCTGGTTGAACATCATGGCCAGAAAATACCCTTGGAGACATAAAGAAGGTTATTTTTTTATATGGAAGGTCACTTATCTTAGGCTAGAGACCAGTGAACATGTATAGGCAGAGTCCCTGATATTTGCCTGTTCTGTGAATGAGTCTACACTGCAGCAAATACAGTGTAGAATAGACTACTACTAATATTCATGGTAACATGAATATTAACAAAACCTAACTGCCTGAGTATTTACTCAGCTTCTCAGGGCAGAATGGAGCTACTTATAAAATCTACCTGTACCCAGTAGCTAATTTAAATCTAGAATAAGTATAGCTACACTACCCATCCATCTGGGTCTTGACGACTCTCCTTTGTCACTTGTTTTGTAATCTAAGCGCGTTGTTGACACATGCCAAATACTAAATTGTAACTTCCATTCCATTTGTCATTCTGGGGATGATCTATGTAGTTCCAAATAATCACATGTAATATCTCTCCAAAATAAAGACAGTTCAATTTCTAGATGACTATGAGCATTTACCTGAGGCTTTTGAAAGACAGGAGCAGTTCACAAGTCATGTACAGTGGTATTTGATTTTAAGTTCTGTCCCCTTTACTATATTTCATCTTTGACAACAGCTTAGTCAAAGTAGAACCAAGACAATACAGGCTGCTGATTTGCAGGGCACATTCCCATACTAAATTGATATTTAGGACTAAAATATTGAGTACATGACCTTCTTTTCACTAATTGAAAATAAATATGTCTACTACTGCAATTATCAACTTGGAGATTCAGCAAAGATAACAGAAAAATTCTGGGAATCCTGCCATGGGTGCTGAGCAGTTTGTTGAAGCTGAGGTGATTCGACCTGAGTGGTTTATATTTCCTAATGCAACTATGCCTCGTTGGAAATTTCTGAATTTAGCTGTGCTGTCAAGTTATTGTCCTTCCTACTTTTCTTATTTCAAAAGGTAACAATCATTCATGAGAAAAATAYGCAAAAAACAGAACAGAAGAAAAAGTATAGGAAAGTACTAATAAATAGAATCCTCTTGTGCAAGACTCAGATAATGAAAGAACATGTATCTTCAAGCTAAACCCACTTTTATGATTCTACAGTTTTTATCTGAAGAATGTGAATCCAAATTAAACAATTTAGTGCAAGTTTTGGAAGGTTTTGGTTATTTACTTGTTCCGCGCATATTCAAGAGAGATCTGTGTCATGCTAATTGCTAAATAAAGAAAAATGACTCATTTCCTTAAGAACTGGAGGGGTTTCTAACAAAGCTAAAACTTCAAGCTATCATAATGCAATAAATAGAAAACAAAGCATTATTTAGAATTTTTTTTTATACATAATTGAGGAAAAAGATTCGATGCAGAGCTCTAATTACCATTGGTGGGAGGGAAAATGGAAATTGTAAAGCATTTCAGTGAAGGCTTTGATACAAAAACAGCTGTGATTTCAGAAGTATTTTTTCCTGTTGTAATTGCCATAGTAATTTGTTACTTAATTCCAGTATATGTTTCTTAATTGATGGTTCTTATAGTAAGCAAAGCTGAATGTTTGAAATAAACATCTTTTGATGGTGAAGTGGTACAAAATGTGTCTTGCTGCTGCCCATATACAGTTAAAAAACAAAAGTAATTTGACTATAGTAGGCTAATTTTGCTAGACAGATTCAGTTCATGCTTCAGCTGTCAGAACAACTGCTGCCTTCTTACTGATACTGCCTTCTTACTGATACTGATTTTGACATTTCTTTGAGCAACTGAAATATCAGACTGAAATTTTCAGATTTTTCCTAAACACAGAAATGTTTGAACTACAGTTGCACAAAATAGAAAATGGATGATTCAAATAATTTATTCTGTAGGTGTATGTGTTAATATAAACTAATACACAGACAAATTTCTTTTGTGAGTTTGTTAGTTTATGCCATTTATAAATATAGCTTATTAATTGTCAAACCTGTGCAGCCTTAATTCCCACTTACTAGAACAGGATTTAAGGTTTTTTAACAGTTCACAGGTTCAATGTATCATAGCAATGATGGAGAAGAATGAGGAGAAACTGTGCAAACCAATTTGATAAATTACATTAATCATACATCTTTRAACAACTCACCTGCATTTTTTCCATCTTGCCATTAAAACAAACAAAAAAGCCTTCTGGCTTGGCTACAGATGTAATGAATCAACTTACCCAGATCCCATCTCCCTGAAGACAGTAAACTATGTAACACATAAGACAGTCGATATGCCAGTATGTTATGCAACAGGTTTATGATCTGTGGGAGGAACATGAACATAGGATTTATGTTTCCAAAGTTCCCCACTTCAGTCAATAAAACAGAATGGATCTGCTCTGGAAGCAGCTAGAATTGCTATGAAAACTTGCCTGTGGGAGTCACGGTTCGTTTGTGGCAGAATTTGTAAGCTGTGTAATGAATGAGACAAGTCAAATGAAAGGTATTTTTCAAACATCTGTCCCAGCATATTCAGCCTGCCCTTGTAACCACCCTAAAGTTGCCTTTCCTTTTTTTTCCAAACTCATAGTCCCCTTTTGAACCTGCTTTGACTTGTAAAGGTTTTGCTCTGTTGCTACTGTTCACTCCTTAACCTTAATTAGACTGCAGCTGCTGTGCACTGTGTGACACAGCTGTAATCTGCTTAGAAAACTGCTGTCACTTTGGATGCAATTTCCTCAGATGAAGAATGACTTTTTAATGACACAGAGAAGATAAATTGTTTTATAAAATGCAGTTTATATGCACATGTACATACGTGTGTGTTTATCCTTTAAATATAGTCCAGATTAATATAAATTCTGGCATGCAAGTCAATATTTACTTCTTTGTGGCAAGTAATGATTAGCTTAAAAAAATTTTTTTTGTTGAGTTAGATCTACGAAAAGTGAAAAGGTTACCCAAAACTGTATTGGAAAAATTTCCAGTAGTTCACTAGTCTCTTTGTGTAATACATTGAGGTATCTGTAAGCACACTGCTGGGGGAAATTAGGTAAATTAACTGCTGTGAGCTTTTTCTGCTCACAGAAGTGAGCAGAAAGTGAGTATGACTCTGTTGAAGAAGTCCATTCTCTGTCTTCTGCCAGTGAGCCAAGTGATTAAACTTATTTATGTGGAGTTCTGAGTGTTCAAATTTCAGTCCTGACTGTGTCTGTGCAGGTTGTTCAAATCACAAGTCTACTGTTGTCTTCACTGTACATGCTAGTCTCCAATGTCTACCTCGCCTTTAGTCAAGTTACTTGCACTCTATCTTTTTATGACTATGTGATAGCCTCCCAGTTGATGAAACCCTTTTTGTACATATGCCTATCAGCAAGGGCAGGCATAGCTTCGAATGTCACGTGAAAAAAGATGTTTCTTGCCTTATTTTTAGCTTTCTTAGAAGAATTTAAATGCATGAATGTTAGTTCCAAGACTAGTTTCCAAAAAATGAACATCCATTTCACATATACTGCAGTAAATACCAGATGACACAATTCTCTGTTAAATAATCGCTTTTCAGATAATATCCACTTTTTTATTCTCTTTCCTAGAGACACTAATTGAACAATCTATCAAATAGCTTCCATCAAGTAGAAATTTTTAAGGTGAGAGTCTTCAGTTTGATTTATATTTTACTTGTGCCTGAAACACAGGAAAGTTTCACTTCAGAATATAGGGAATAGCTTTTCCAGAAAGCGATCTATGAAACTGAGATTCATTTCCCATTTACATTGTCTTCATCAGTCTATATCTTCGTAAACCAAACTTCTGTTGGGCCTGTATACTTCATGATTGGTTTTAATTTTTTAGTGTTCTGTAAAGTGCAACTAAACTCCGGAAAATTCAGCTAAAATAATATAAATAGCTATTAAAAAGATTTACCCATGTGAACAAGGGGTCTCAAATGTGTCCTATTCAAATACTCCCTAGGAGAAAGGCAAAATAATTCAAGAAAAGAAAGAAATCAGTTTCCCCCAATAACTGTCATACCTGGAAAACTGTTGAGTAATTAAATACTTATGGTTATTGTTTCCCCCAAACTTCTGATAATAAGAGTCCATTTTTCCCATTTTCTGTTACCAGTAAGTTTTGGAATGAAATTAGCTGTGATAATTATCCACCTTTGGCTGAGTTATTTGGAACTGAATTATTTTAACTGAAATAGTTGGGTGGGTTCTGAGAAAAGATTTAGGAAAGTGTTTTTTTATTTTACTGAAAGTTAAAGCAGAACTTTACCAACTACTTTCCTGAAAGGTTTTGTGTTATTGTATTTAATTGATATTCACCTACTTTTTGGCAAGCAAAGCTTGGCCACATTCAGTACATAGGATGGACTGTAATCAGGTGATGTACTGCTCAAAAAAGGCCTGTATTTGATTTAGAAATTGGCAGGTGTGTAGCTGCGATGAAACCCAGAGTAACTGATGGTATTTATATCCTTTGATGACCCATCTCAGTAATAAACAAAACAACAAGATTCTCGAAAAGAAAAGGAAATGCTGTTTTGGGCAGCTGATTGCCATCCTGGAGAAATAGATGTAATCTTTGTACGACAGTAGGCAAAACATGACTTCAGGTGACTGAAGTATGATTGAGTGTTTAACAAAAGCTCTGAATTGGAGCTTAGAATTCTGTTTTTAGTATAACAAAAGAAAATTATTGATCATGAGAAGGAAAAGCATGTGAGGGAATCCTAGTGATTCATTTAATCAGGCTGCTGGTACTAACAGTTGTTGCCAACCAAGATGTTCCACAGAGCTGCACTTCAGACCCGGGCTGTAAAAGGAAAATCATGTCTGCAGTGATCCCAGCATACACGTGGGTCCTAAGGCTCCACCTGAGACAAGTATAAGCAGCTGTGGGTCAGACCACAGTATTTCCTTCGGTCCTGGTCCTTTAGCTAGCTGAAGCATTCGCAGTCTTTCCAAGCCACGAGTTCCACAGAAACCTGGTCATCAGAGGGGAGCCAGGAAGAAAGGAGGGTGACTTCTACAGGATCAGGATGAAGCCAAAAACACCGCTCTCTTCAGCAGCCTGGAGATATTTTGAACTTTACACATAGCCTGAGACTCAGTTCTGTGGAGATAATAAATACTCACAAGTATACTCACAAGGACCTTGAAATGTTCTTAAAGTTTCTTGATTAAACCAATTAGTTTTAGCAGTAATACTCAAAAAATTTAAAAATTCACTTTCACTGAGCAGCAGCAATGTCTGGGCAATTCTGATTCTCACATCAAAAAAACCAAACAAATTTCCAAAACAACCCACCTTTCAAAATGACCTAAGTCAGAAATCATGTTTTCTCAGATAAAGGATGAATTAATTTATAGTTTGTTGCCTTTCTTTATTTGACTTACACTGACAATCTAGGACATTTATTGACTTTAGCTGTATATGTAAAGAGGGAGTTAGTTTAAATTACCATTAATTTTGAAGAAGCAAAAAATCTTTTAATATATACATATTATCATAGCATACAGATATTATCAGAAATTTTTTCAGAGAATGATTTTAGAAAAATATATGTCATATTCATTTTATTTTGATTAGATATATCATTGCCTTAAGCTAAATTATAATATTTGCAAATGAATCACAAATTTATGGAAAATTAAAAATATCAGAATTTCACGAGATCTCTCAACACATTTCATAAAGTACAGGAATAATCCCAATGTCTTAACAAAAATTCTGTCTCCTTTAAACGTGTGCTAATACCCAAGGTTATGGCTGGAACTGAACAACTGCAACTTATACAGACTACTTGTTCACACTGTCCCCCTATCAACCACCATAGTAACTTTTACTGTTTTCTGGAACCCTAAGCGAAAAAGAAACTGAATACACTCAAAATTCCTATTTTGAAAGTCAGGCATCTAGTACAAGTGAAGAGCTATTGAGACACTAGATCCATTCAAGTGTTCACACCAAATAAGCCTCCTGTCAGGTTTGAAGTCATGAAGGAATGACTTTTCCCCAAATCAATAGCACAGGAACCATTTCATTTGTTGTCTCCATCCCTTTGTAGTACACTTCATTTTCTAAGACCACTGGGACACTCAGTAATTTTGAAAAGCATATTCACAGCGAAAACTCACATTTCATTTATAGTTTATAGGAAAGCCTCAAAGGTTAAGACATACTAAGAGAACTAAAACACCAAAAATGCTATCTTCCAATGCACAGACACAATTCTGTGTCTGGAGAGTAATTGAGAAATGTGCCCTTAAGTAGAAATTGTGAGTAAAAACAGCTTAAACAGACCATACGTCTGTTCCTCATGTTTAGTCTCCATAGTTTCAATCAACAAAGTCATTTTTTTTAACCCTGTTTATTTCTCTATTTGCAAGATAATTTTCTTCCATGATACGTGTTTGAGAACAAGTTTTTGAAGCTGTGAACCTCTCTACCTAGCACTAGTTTAGGTCACATTTGAATCTATCATTTCCATACAATGGCTTTCCATACAATGACTTTTTGAATGTCTTTCAGGGCAACTGCCAGTGGAAGAAGACCTGGCCTTTCCTGCTTTATGGATTAGTTTATGAGTAGTCTCAAAGGCTTATTTGTTTAATATGCTGCAAGTACAGTTCAGTTCCTAGGCTGGGCTTGGGAGTAGTGGAAAAAGAGACTTCTAACAGAGGGGATCTTTGTTTCTAAATTAAGAAACTTGAGCCCTGGAAGCGCATAAGACTTCGGTGGACTAAGTAATTTTGGACTTAAATATAAATGAAGCCAGAGGTTTAGCTAAAATACAGGGAAATTCCCTTTGCTGTATTCTATGAGTAGTCTGATTTTCATCAAATTTTGCCTAAATGAAGAAAGTGAAATGAATGAAGGAATGCATGTCATTTAAAAGGATATGCTGTAAATGATATTTTTCTTTATAAATGCATTCTATTGCATTAATAAAAAAAATGTTTTAGTGGTTGGGATAAAGCATTTAAATTCCTGTGGGTGTCAATCAAATTCTATATAGTGTAGGAGCCTACTATACAATTCAGATGATAAAATATATTGATTTCAAGTCCTCTTAGGTCCTTCTTTATTTAAAATTTTTTATTTTCTAAATACCCAATGTATTCCTTCACTTTAGCATTTGGTTTTCTTTATTGTTCATATTTAATGAAAATATGAAACAACTCTAGTCAAGCAAAAGATAAATTACATTATTATTCCAAATACTTGTCAAAACATTTGGAATGCACGTAAAACTTTCATGAAGATGGGTCTGTACTATGAAATTTGTCACTTATAATAACTTTAGAAATTAATTTTAGACCAATAGGATTCTGTTGCATTAATGGAAAAACAGAACTGTTCGTATGGAATAAACATTTCCCATGGAGCTGCTAAAGACAAAATTTATGCTGTGTTGAACAGAGAATTTGCAAATATATCTCAAAGGTATGGTACAAATTCAAGTCTTAAAAATATTTCTAGCTACCCTTCTCTATGAATAGAATATAGTGTTGCTTCACTGCTGTCCTTCTTCAAAAGCTGCAAAAGTACTGGGATTACCGAAGTAACAATCATCATCTGTACATGCCTAGATACAGGGTTTCCTGGAACCAAAATGTTATTTCCAAATATAACATATTATTTCTTTATAAGGCTAGGGAAAAGGAGAAGAATGAGGGAGGAAGGAAAGAAGAATGTTTAGGCCCGACTTGAAACTAGACTCATGAAAAAAACTCTCTGGGAATTCTTCAGTTCTATTGCAAAAACTCCTGGATCAGACTTTTCTTTATGGCCAACCCCCTACCCCAAAGAGATTTCTTAAGGATAAGCTTTCTTTTGTAATATTGCTAAAAGATAATCATAAGGTAAACAACCTCCCAGGAAGACAGAAAGGCAGTGACTTCAATTTGTGTAATAGAAAAACCTGGTCTAGAAATTTTGAAATTAATTTGATAACTGCTGACAATGCAGTCATGAAAGCCTGGATTTGGGTAAATGAGTAAGTTGAGAACCAACTTAAATCTCTCCAAGAGTGTCTTTCCAAAGGAGTTACATATCTGCCTTGTTTTATTCTGTGCATCAGTAGTACTGGTTTCACTGTTCAAGAGCTGTGTATGGTTCTTTGTTTGCCTCAGTGACTGAGGCAATAAAATAGATTTGATGATTAAAAGAATTTTTCTTAAGACAGTGTCTTTACAGACAGTGGTACATAGAATCATAGAGTAACTTGGACTGGAATGAAGAATACACTTAGAGATTAAAAATAGCCTCCTTTTTTTCCCAAGGAAGAAGCTCTAACAAGAAAAATTTCTAATTTCAAAAATGCTGGTGAATAGTTTTCTCATGCAAGCACAAAGGTTTTCTTTCCATTTGAATCCATGTGTTTGTAGGCATGAAAAAGAAATAATAAACTTTCTCCAAAAATCCTCAAGGAGTTGTAGCATTTCCCAGTGAACTCATCAAAAAAAGTCTATCAATTTCTTTTCCTCCTTCCAAACATACCTGTCTTCATACATTTTATTCCCAAATGTTAGAATACAAACAAACCTGAATTATCAAAGTGATAGAGTTTCTTGTTCTTTACGTTTGACACTGGGTGCAAGACTTGGACACAAAGCAAAGAGGGGGAACAATCAAGCTTAATTAGCTGCTCTCTGCCTGGCTCTTTATCTAAGAATAGCCACTTAATAAGAGTGTATGGAAAAAAATAGCAGCCAGATAACAAATGGGGATGTGGTTTAAACCAGATAAACATTACTCATGAATAACACAGTTTGCTTATTTGATTCCCTGGGTAATTATAAAACGAAAGAAAAAGCTGACAGATGAACTACCATCAGTACCATCAAAAATGGCATGTTGAGCTATTAAAAGTCTACTCCAGGAGTCTGAGCTGGTAAAAGTCTACTCTAGGAGCTGTGGGGCCTACAACAGTTATGGAGGTAAGTCTGCATACATGAGAGGTTATAAAATGTCTGAGAAAATGTCTGTTCCTGTTTAAGTAGATGGGGAAGTATAATTTAGCTTTTGATTAAAATTGTCTAAGACATGTAGGACAAAAGGTAGCCTGAAGGTGTAATAACTGACTGAGAAGATCTGCACTCTGTTCACACAGTGTGCTCGGACAGGAACTGAGAGACAGGGCAGATGTTTCCTATCCATGTCAACTAATGAATGGGTTAAATAAAGCACAAAGCAGCAAAGGATTGATCTCTGTAGTCCTTGAAACTGTTGTTCCATGGATAGATTACTGGTTTCTAGACTCCCACCTGCCTCAAAAGGGAAAATACTGACTCAGCCAAGGACCCTCAAGATCCACATGAGCCACCATGGGAGATTTGCTAGGAAGCCACAAGCCCCTATATAGTTGTATAAATTTATCTTGTTTATATGAGAAGATACTGGTGAACAATGTCTACACATTAAACCCCCTTAAACACTGTGCATGCACACAGATTTCTAATAAAGTCATGACTGGGATAAACGTATATTCCAAGTGTTCAGTAATGCTACTTTTAATAGATGATTTTGCTGCAGTACTAAATGATAAGTTTGCTGCATATCAGTTCCTCCAGGTAAGCATCAGTGTTCTGTCTCCTGGAGAACCTATATTTGTTCTTTAAAAAAATGATTTTGACTGACATTATGACTAATGAACATACAGGGAAGATATAAAATACTTCAAAAACAAAATAAACTGACAGTTATACTGCAAGCTTCAGAAATTTAATATTTCTGTCACAAGTATAAAGCAACTAGGACATAAATTATTTCATATGCCTCCCACCACTGTCTTCAGGTAGCACATTGAAAAGTTTTATGTGATTTGACTATTCCCTCATTCAAAGAATTAAAGTTCTGAAGCTCACACACTGCACTGTCTTTTCTATTTTATTTATTTTTGAACTCCTTTTTCTTCCTAAAATCATTAACCTTACAGAATCAGTCAAAATCATGTTAAGGAAGAATGCTGGAGGGAAAGAACAAATACAGACTACTTGTGAGAAGAACCACTAAAGCTTTTAGAGGGTACCCAAAGTCCAGGTTACTATGCCTGTACAAAGAAGCCCAGGATCTTCCTTCCTAACTATCTGAACTAGACATAGGACTTTTTTGTWTATTAAATTTTTAGAAAATGCTAAATAGAAAGAAAAAGAAAAGTCCAAACCTGGTATACTCAAACAAAAATGACAGCTTGATGACCCTGCAGTTTAGAATCAGATAAAATGTCAGAACTATACTTACAAATATGAGGAATAGGTTAAGCATTCGATTAATGGTGTCTTAAGAAGTGATATGAGCAATAATTAGAAAAGAGGTACAAAAAAAATTAAAAAAAATACAAATACTCTTGTGACAACAGTCATCACAGTATCATGAGTTCCTTTTCAGAGAAATGCAGACAGTGGCAGTGGTGCCATGATTAGGTGAGTCAGCTAGATAAACTTTGCTCATCAAGACCTTAGACGGTTCAGTTGGTCTATACCCACTAAAAAGAGGAAGTGTAACTTATTAAATTACAAACCAAACATATTCCTTATTCAACTGTTTTGAAGCTATTACAGTCCTAGAAAACTCTCAATAACTGCAATAGGCTTCAGAACAGGTCCTATGTGAGTCATAGATCTTGTGAAATCAATGAGTTATAGACAATTCTGAGGTTCCTTTGCAGAAAGGAAAGATTTTGCTGCTTCTCACAGAAAGTATTTAATTTCTAAACTATATAGTGAGACTGATAGCTGTTACCAGAAAAATGTTAAGAAAACAGAGCTTCATGTGTCCATTATATATGATATACTTTTTAGCTTAGAGAATATTTTTGTCTAGGATGAATACTAAACCAAAAAAATCACCATGATTCAAGTTCTTGCTTTGCCATAGACTTCATGTATGACCTTGGGCACTTTTTCCTGTTTATTTGCAAATATTAATAACATTAGCCACCTTAGCAGCATTGTATGTTCTGTGCTGAAGATATTCAAGTGAAATAGAAAAGGGAGTATTTGAATATCTTTGAAAGCCCTGATACATGGGCCCTATGTCAATATCTGGTCAAACAGTCAATTTCTTTATTTAGGCCCATACTTAAGAGCTTCTTTGTTTCTTGCAGCCTAGTTCAGTCTGTCTAGACAGAACAGGAAGGCTTGTATCGGGTGATAGACAAAGAACTGCTCTGCTTTCTTGTTCTGCTTCCAGAGGAGAAGTTCAGGTCATGTAGGAGTAGAGAGCATTGCTGTGCTGTGCGTGACCAGCCTTGACTGTAACCATTACAGTGTTTAGTACACAATATTAGAAACACACCACTGGGCAATCGCAGCCCTCAGGGAAGAAGAGAAAACTCAGCAATCAAAGACTGTTATTCTGTGATGCTTACAGGTTTTGTCGATACTTGAGAAAGTGTATGATGACTTGAGTGTGTATGACCAGGGTGAACTGATCTGAGGAAACATACCGCTTGTAGCTATTTCCTGTTTGTTTTATTCATACCTACTGTGTTAGTTAAATCCAATGTCTACTCTTTATTTTGAGGTACTGCCATTCGATTCCCTAATTGCAAGGTTAACAATGTCCAACCTCAAAAGTGGTTTTGACAAAAAAGCGTGTTCCATCTGAAATTAGTTTTGATCTCAAACTACTTTGCAATTTGTTTGTTTGTTCCTGTGGTTTCTGTGCAAATGACATTATAAGCTAAAGATCTGAATTAGAGTCACTAAGATCCACCTTCTTTGCTGGTTCAGCATTTGGAAAGCAGGATGCATTTTTTCATCAAGTAATGTACACATCCAGTGACTGAGAGGCAATCACATGCTATTTTTTAAACAAATAAGCATTTTAGGAAGACAGTTTTCATAGACAAACAGCTTTGCCCTCCGCCATGTTATCCAGCCATGAAAACTCCAACACTGAAAAGCTTGCTTCTAAGTTACGATATTTCTTACATCAAACCATTATTTTTGGATGATCTGGTAATATAGTGGTTGTTGGAAAGTCAGGTAGTAATGCCTTCTAAGTATAGCATTTACTAAACCAAATTCTTATTTATGGGGCTGACCTTTCTTTGAATTTATTTTTGATTATAGTTCTCCTGTTTTGACATAAATTTTAATTTACTCTGGAGGGGGCAGTGGATAATGACATTCCTGTTTGTAGTAATGTCTAAATATTTCATTGAGCTCTGTGATTTTTTCAATGAGCTGCTAAGTTTCAGGTGATACTAAAATAAACCACCTGTTTTGTCTTGAGTTGACTTATTTTTTTACAACCATAGGCRTATAAAGATTGATAGTCTTCTTAGAGTAAGGACTGACATTCTTCCTGTTAACTGAATAATGAAGAAATCAGTCATTTGGAAATAATAACAAATAGTTTTTCAGGCATATTTTGAAATAATTGTCACATCATTGCRGATTATAGATATTATTAAAGATGCAAGAGTATTTTTATAAGTCCTCTCAGAAAATCAATTATTATGCTGTGTTGATGATGCACTCTGTTATGAACACTGTCAATATTTTTAACCAGAGGCAAAACTCCACATCTGTAGGAAAACCACACCTTTTGCTATAGCCCTTTGGAGACTAACCTTACTTTTTGGTATACATTAATTCAGTCTTTTTTGCCTCTACATTTGGGGAAGTAATCGGCACTCGTTCTGTCTTCTTTGTCTACTGTGAAGCACATAAATACTATCGTCTTCCACACTAGTTCCAGTACAAGCCTTGCTAATAGCATGTGGCACAAAAAAAATATGGGGGTTTCCGTGTGTTGTCTCTTACTTTGCTGYAAGTCCTTTTGTAAACTTACAGGCCACAAAGAGTAAGGAATAACGTACTTTGTACATTGTAGTACTTTGTAGCTATGTATATGTGTGCAATTTTTTATTTATTGCTGCAGTGAGTTGTGTATATTATTTATAAATCTCTCAAAAGCTACTCACTTTTTAGATAAAAATAGTTGCATTCTTCAATCATTTTTGAGAAATGAAAAATATACACTAGTCTCTGAGAGAATCTGCCTTACTCCAGCTAAAGTTACAAGAATGAAAGCTAGGTCWTTCAGCAGGGGACAAGAAAGAAGACTAATCATCAATAGAAGAATAGCACTTACTATACTTATTGTTCAATAACCCAGCAGGAAATAAGAATTGAAGAAGCAAGAGAAAGACAAACTGTAACATCAGCAAAAGTTTCCCCATAAAACAAAATTTTAAGTGGCTAAGATATGATCAGGAATAATTTTTGTTTTCTACAGTCTGATTCTTCTGGGCAAAAAATGTAATTTTAAATATGGCTGCAAGTGAGTATTCAGATTTTAATAACTTCCCCTGCTGGTTGATCTTTGAAAAGATTTTGGACACTAAATCA
This sequence comes from Apteryx rowi, assembly GCF_003343035.1. NCBI lineage: Eukaryota > Metazoa > Chordata > Aves > Apterygiformes > Apterygidae > Apteryx > Apteryx rowi. The sequence goes on along the minus strand of NW_020450721.1, from coordinate 23,993 downwards.
TCTTTGATGAAAAGGTTTCCATCAGGCTCAATGAGATGAAGCCAGAGGAAAAAAACATGTAAAACATGAGACAAGCTGTTAAAGCAGAATCATTGCTGAATAGAAATAACCAAAGAAGGAACTGTGGCTGACATCAAAATGTGCTTCTCCCGTGGAGGTCTTCTGAAAGGGGCTTTGATAGGGTAGTCTCTGTAGAAAGACATGGTATATGTGTGCACATGAATTTCTGGTCTCTAGGCTAAATCTGAGGCAGGACTGCTCTCAAGAATATTGCTGATATAGCCTTGCAGTGTCTCTTTGATATTTGTAAATTTTAAGATAATGTATCAGAGGTAACAATAATAATTTCCTGAACATTTCCTTTGCTGTTTACTTCTCCTTTGTACATGTAAATCCTTTCAAAGAGGGAGTAGGACCTAATCATGACTTGAGAGTGAGCTGTCAACCCAGTGCATTACCTTGCGCCCGTGACTTTTCCGGTAGATTGTGGATGTCCTTGGTCCAGCAGGCCATATCCAAAAATGGAGTGCTTGAGAGGGAAGACAATGCCTCATGTGATCCACCATCTTTTACCTGAAATTTAGATGATAATTTGGTAGCTGACTGTGACCTAGTCTCCCTAGCTTCTCTTATCTTAAAATCTGTAGAAGATTTAGAATTTCTTTTAAGCTGCTCAACCAACCTCCACTTACTAGCAAAAGGGTGACAGGGATTTCTCTACCTTCAGATAGTTTATGTAGCCCATTATCTGAATGAGCCTTATGTGGCTTTTCTTTTTCAAAAGGGGAGCAGGGGAGAGGGTGTATGGAAGAGCAGTGTTTTGGAAGGGTTTTTTTTTTTCTTTCCATRAACTTCAGTGTTTGTCTGAACACCTGGTTTACACCTTTCAGGAATGGCTCACTTTAAGCCCAGAATGATGTTCTCCTCAGGTTTTCTGAGTAGTCAGCAGAACAAGGATTAGCCCCAAAGCAGATCATGGGAATTACAGAAGTGATCTCTCATCATTAGCACACTGGTGAGTGTAGTCCTGTGCTCAAAATTCGCTTTTGCGAGTACCTCAGAATGGAGGCTTCTGTCAGAGCCTTTAAGCCTTGGCCAAAGTGGGTGCTAGGAGTAACTCCACCTATAAGTTACACATTTCTCCTTTCATAATATTTCCTATGGATGGTGTTTTGCTATTTTGTTCAGCCAGGTGAAGCAATGGATCTGAAGCGTATCAAACAACAAACGTACGAAACACCAGCTGCCATTATGATCATCTGACATGTCATCAAACCAGAATATTTAAGATTAATTCTTCTACTTTGATTCATAGGCACTCTAATTTAATAAAGGCGAAAAGGAAAAAGAAAGGATATTAAATGTTTATTTTTCTCTTCTGTGCTTTTGAAGTGAGGGTTCAAACTAAGCTTTATTTCTTAAAAAGCAATACTATAATGCCAATGTAAAACAGATGTCTCATTCCTTGATCTAAAAACCAGCAGAGCTTCTCACAAAACCATTTTGAAGAAATGTAGATTCTCCAGTCTATTAGTAGGAAAAGAATTTTTTAGGTCCGTCAGAAATATTTTAGAAGGTTATCCTTTATTTTGTCTCAAAATAATAAGTATCAGCTGATTTGCAAATATGAAAAGTTACAGAAGTGAAGGACCAAAAAAGTAAGCTGTGCTGTCCTACTTTACTAGTTAAGCTGCTAGCACTCAGTGACGTAAGCCTGAACATCGATTCAGAGAATTTGGTGCAAGACAGGATGGACTACTTTCAGTTAGGTAAAGAAGAATATGCATTCTAATTAAAGAAAGACTCACTCTGTGGTTTAGCTCCACTAATAGGACCTTAGAGATCTGGGATGTGCTTGCAGCTCTGCCCAGCACCCTCGGAATACATCTAATATAACTTTATTTTAACAGAATTTATAATCTCAGAGCTGGGTTGAAGTTCAAGTAGGAGAGCTGTGGTTCGCCTGCATTCTCTGTGGAGACATGCCCTGTGTTTCCTTCAGAAAATCCTTCGGCCCTGTTTTTCTTTCCCGTAAGGATCTCCTTACCTCTGCAAATGGATGCAGAAGGGCAAAAGTGCAACTGCATTCTGATTTTTTCAGAGCAGTTTTTTGTCTTGTAATTTTTTTAAACAAAACTTGTCTTTATTTACTTTTTTAATGAAAAATATTAATGAATTTAAAATATAAATTTAATGAAGAATTCCCCTTGGTCAATGTTCAAACAGTGCAAGAATTTTGGGAGCTGAAAATTAAATTAAAATTTTGTGGGAGTATCTTATTCAACAAAATGTTCTTGGGAATATTATGCCTCAGTGCTCCCCATGCGAGGACAATTACTTCTGTGGTGCACTATATTAAAAAAAAGAGACTACAGGGAAGAGCAGCAATAGTCCAATAGCCAAAGGTCATTGCAGACTAAGGAAAATGGAAGCAGATAGCCACAGCACACTTCAGTAACAGTACTAAATTTATATATTGGGTTTTAACCAATTGTTTAATATGTAAATGCATTGGATAATATTAGACTTTTCAGGGGTTTTGTTTTCCTTTATTGTGAAAAATAGAAAAATTTGTTAGGAAGGGTTCAGATTAATTTTGAACTTCTTTAAAATAAAAGTAATAGACTAGATGAGTTTTATTGTAAAAGTTCAGTCTAAAATTATTCTTGTGATTCTTTCTGAATGCTTCCTATTCCATTCTGATTTTATGGTACAATATAGTTTCCACCCTCTTTTTTCGCCTCCTTCACTGCCTCTTAATCTCTCTCTGTTCCACAGACTGAAAATTAGCAGTGTTTCTCTGTCCCCTGGAAGTTAATCTTCTTATCACTTCTTATTAACATACCCTCTGTTTCACAGGTTGCAACTACTTTTGCTCTCATTTGCTGTAGAACATACAGGCCTAATTAAACTCTGAACATTCATTTAACCTTGAAATTTGCTACTTCTGTTTTGGAAAGGCCCTGTACTCCAGAAACCTTGCTGATTTTTTTCCASCTCTGTCATTTTATGCATCTTGTGGCCAGGAAAAAACAAATTTCAATATCATTCTTCATTTAAAAAGTTATTACACACCTATTTAAAGTTTCAGTATCTGCTCAATGTTTTACTAAATTGAGGCTTGAAAAAATGGTGTTTATTCAACAAAAAATGTTCTTCTTGAAATTCAACCAAATAAAATGCTCTAATATGATTTTTCAAATTATTTTTCCTCTGGTTGTATCAAAATAATAGCTACAATTTTATGAGATGATTCTCAATATATCACCTTTGCAATTCTAATGTCCTTTTTGAATAAATATAGCCTATAACTTAAACTTACTATGTAAACCTGAAAGATCTCAAGTTGTTTTGATGAAAACTGTTACAAAATATGGAATATGAACTGCATTATTCCTTACTGTAAGCCAAGAGAATAAGATCTATTCTTTAATAAATTGAATTAATTACTCATTTGTATTTTAATGGGTTAATGTTGCTAGGTCTACAAAATTTTTTGCACTGCAAAACCTATTACTAGAGGACGGTACTATTAATGATAGACAAGTTTTCTTTGTTAGCATTAAAAAGGGCTAGTTAAGACAACAAAATCAAACCCAGAATAATGTTCCATAACACAATAAAATACAAAGAGCCACAGAGAGATATGTTTTTTATAAGGAGTTAATATGTGTACATATATATGCACAGATATAAACAGACATTATGTTAGGGTTATTATTCTATTTCTGTGCACTTTGACACAAAGAAATCAAAAACATTATTTTCTAATGACATTATAATCTTATTTTTATTAAGTTGATAAAAAAGTCCCAGCTGATGGACTGAAAGTAAAAACTAGTATCCATACATATCATGGAAGAATAGTACCTTCCTTAGAGTAATTCAAAGTCCAAGGAAGTGAAAAAAATTAATTCCTTTTATGGGATATTCTTAGGGTTGTAGGATGTATTTTCTCTTTCAGCACAAAGCAGTACATTTAGGAAGTACCATGTGAATCCAACTAGTTTGCTTGAATGATTATGAATGATTAGAGACCTCAAACTACTGTTTCATAGACAGAGTCCACTTGTTTTACTTATTCTGAATGAAAACCCTTATATTTCATAAACAATAACCAGACTTCAATTTATAACTCTTGAACTGAGACTATCTACTAATTTTGCATAAGTTTAAAAAAAAGTTTTGGTCTATTTTAACATAACAAGGAAAAGTTTATATCAGAAGGTGTTCTGCTGACTAATGAGTAACCATAGTATTAACAGTTGCAAAAACACTGTAAAATGTAGCCACTTACTTCTTATTTTAGGAAATACTACTAAATTGAGATGCCTACACTAAAATGTCACAAATTTTATTTATTTATTTATTTATTTATTTATCTTACTGCACAAGAAAAGGTATTGGAAGGTACTAACACAAAGAATTACTTAAATACTATCCATGACATGAGGATTATGGCAAAATGTTATAAGATAAAATCTACAAAATGTTATGCTAAATACCATAGTTCAGTGAGCCAGATCACAAGGGTAACTGTAACTTCAGAAATACAAGTATTATGCAATCATTATCTACAGGATTTGTATGACTCATGAACCTAAAAGCCTACATAACAATTTGGCAAGGATATCTCCTCCACAAAATGACAGGGAAAGTAGAGGAACAAGGTTAGGATGAGTGTTACACCCATCTCCATTATATATTTTCTCCTTTCTATATTTTCTTTCTCCTTTGTGGGTGAAGATATTAAGTCTTGCCATGCTTTTTAATTCATTTAAATATGAACTGTATGCAAAAGAAGTTAATTGATATATATGTTTGCTACACTGACTACATTTTATGACTTAGATTAATATCCATAGGGTACCCATTAGCCTAAATCCTGGACTAGATCCCTGGTGACAGAAGGTCTAAGGGAGTAGGAGGTGGTAATACAAACAATTTTAAGTCTTTTTCACAGGGAAGTTGGTGCAGAGATGGAATATCTTGAAAAGCAAGGGGATGTGGTCAGGTCACAATCTGAAGACTCAATGCTTTTTCTTCAACAGCTCCAGTGGAATGAGTTTCCAGGGCACTCTAGCTGGAGAAGTCAACAACACCTATATGGAGCTGAACTCTAGTGTGATGCTCATTGCCATTTGGTAACTGAAAGGTGTAACTTATATCTGTAACAAGCTCAAGTACATTTGTCCTACTGCCTGTATTCAAGGAATGCTACTGGATCTGCCTGAAGTTTCCATGATGATTGTATCCAAAGTTATATTTCTCCTTTCTTATCACACACGCTTCACAAAATGTCTAAATTTCCTATTCCCTCCAAGTCAGCTGTTAGGCACACTGTCTGCGCTATTGTTCTTCATCTTATTTATTGTACAATTCACAGGATAGTTGAGGTTGGAAACGACCTCTGAAGATCATCTAGTACTGACCCCCTGCTCAAGCAGGGTCACCTGGAGCAGGTTGCTCAGGACCACGTCCAGTTGGGTTTTGAGTATCTCCAAGGACGGAGATTCCACAGCCTCTCTGGGCAACCTGTTCCAGTGTTCAACCACCCACCAAGTGAAGTCTTTTCTTATGTTCATAAAGAATTTACTGTGTTTCAGTTTTTGCCCRCTACCTCTCATCCTGTCACTAGACACCACTGAGAAGAGTCTCACTCCATCTTCTTTACACTCTCCCATCAGCTATTTATAAACCTTGGTAAGACCCTCCCTGAGCCTTCTCTTTGCCAGGATAAACAGTCCCAGCTCTCTGAGCCTCTCCTTGTATGAGAGATGCTCCAGTCCCTTAATCATCTCTGTGACCTAATTCTTGGCACATTATCTAGGATTGGGTTTAGAGTCCTGCCAGCTGCATAGGATAGCAGCTTGAAAAGATTTTCAGACATAGCTAGATGTCCAAAAGCTGGTTAGCATTTCTCCACTTATTTATCATATACTTATTCCAGGTCATACACCTAAATAAATTAAAGCTTGCATTAACAAAGTTCTAGCTTAACAAATAGATACCTTTTATTTTTAATTGTGCCTCCTGATAGATCTTAAAGACCATTGCTAATGTTGAAAATGACTGCCATGCCTTTACTGTCCTTCACTTTGAGTCTCTTTGCTGTATCAGCTTATATATTTTTATCATTTTTTTCCTGGAACCTCAGTATCAGGTGTTCCCAGAGTCAAAACCACAGTACTTCTTGCCTTACTTCATACATTCTTAATATTAGTGCATGCTCTTTTCCCCTCTGTTTATTTAAGTTCAATATCTTGATCACTGCTATAGTATTGCACAATAATCTCCATGTTTTTATTCCTAGGTATCTACATTTAGAATTTATATGTTTGACTGCAACCTGTTATTTCTGCTATACTTGCAGCATACCAAAATATTGTAGCATATGCATCCCATATTTTTTCTACTTTAATTATAAGAAATAATTGCTTCCCATAACTTTCTCTAGTGACAATTGGAATGGTTCTTCACTTTTGTAGAAACAAAATGACTAATTTTTTTAAGGTCAAAATGTCTTTTCATTGTGACTTTTTTAATTAAATTTTGTTGGAGAAAAATTTAAATGCCATTGACTGCTTCCAGTAGAAGGACTGAGGAGATTTTTCCATGTTGCAGGCATTTCTTACCAGGACGTAAGAAAAGGAAAGATGAGCTGGAAGGCCACCTCCAGTCATTTCAAACATTTTTCCAACACTTTTAAGACCAAGGGCCTTAACTTTCTTTCTTTAATTGTTTTCCTTTGTGGTAAGTAAAATATAAGCAAAATAAGAAGCTTGCCTCAAAAGTACACAATTAATGAACTGATTTCCTGAAATACGGTTTTCTAATGCCATCTTTTTTGCCTTATCATTCTCATGTACCATTTATGAAGAACACCAGCTTACTGCTAATACATCCTCATTCATAGTCTGCTCTTTCCTTGCTTATGCATTTTATCATACCATCCCAGATTCCATTTCCCTTACTGAAACCCAGTATTTTAACATTTAGCTGACACTGTTTCTTCATTTATCCTTCTATTACAGCTCCTTCATTATTTTTTTCCTTATAGATTTCCCTGAGCCATCTGTTTTCTCCTGTTCTGAGCCTCCAGTGTACTCATCCTAAGGAATACAGATGGCTCATTTCATCTGCAGTCACTATTTTTAAGAATAAAATACTCACCACCTGTCTCAGTGTGTGAACCTTGATTTGACAGGATTTGAAAAGGAGCCTGCAGAAGGATGATGTGAAGGAATCGAGAGGACAGAGCAGAAGTCCTGCTCCTTGTGCGGGCTGTCATCCCGCTTGCCACCCAGTTAGCCTGAGGGAGAGGGGATTTTGCCAGGTCTGTACTCCCCTCCCACACCCCAAGTAATGCAGCAGCTGTCGGGATATTCTGTGGTTCTCATGGTCTGTGGTTTCTGCAACCTTCAAGCCTGTAGTATTAGTACATGAGCAGTGTTTATCCTGGAGGCCAAAAAGGAATTATTCTCTTTGGGAGCTACAAAGGCTGCATAGATCTTTCTTTCACCTTACTTACAACCTCAGTTAGTCATAGCTGATTTACTAAATCTAGGGCTTCAACTACTGAATATTACATTTTCTTGAAAGGTTTAATTCTTCTCAATATTTTAAGTAGATGGAGAATGCAAGGATCAGCTCCTAAATGTAAAGGGAGATGGGATGCCATGATGGACATAGGCTGCAATAATCTTCCTTTCTGCAGGATGTGATTTGTGCTAAGCCAAAAGAGAGCTTACCTGGACATGCAGATTACACTGCAGGTACCATCTATAACTTCATTAAATTAATGTGATATTTCAAACTACCTTCCAGAACATGTTCTATGTCCAGGGCAGTATAATGTAGCTGTCTGTAATATGCTGTCTGTAATATGTATCTATAATCTACCTGTAATATGGTACCTATCTGTAATATGCTATTTCCCAGACTGAGACTGCAAAAAACCCCTAAGGACTTATTTATGGATTGCATCACATCTAGCATGGGAGGTAATATTTAAAAAAATGATAGTGGTCTCTGCAGGTTTCAATTTAACTGTCCAAACTTACTTTTGGAATTCATGCTCAAATATTAGTATTTAGTACTGGAATTCATAATAATAGAATTCATAATACTGGAAGAGAGAGAGAGAGAGTATTGGAATTATATATATACATATTTAGCACTGGAATTCATGCTCAAATATATTCACAGTTTGCAGTTCTTACATCTCAAAACACGCTTAATACCTGTTTCAATATTCATAAAGACTAAAATTTGATCACTCTACAGCAAGCAGTCCAGTGCTCCATGCACTAAAAACTCTTGAGAGCTGGTGGTTCTTCAGTCAAAATCTGACACAAACACAGTACTGCTATATGTTTACAAACATTCTTGTAAATCATTACAGTTAAACACTTATGGAATGAAACCCTTTGGAGCTACCTACATTTCACTGCTGAACTGAAAGCCAACGTTATTTGAATTGATAAGGTAGTCCAATGTCTCCCAAATTTAAAGTCATATTTGTTGTACATTTCACTTTTTCAGTTGATGAGAAAGGACTTTAAGTGAAGGAAAGTGTCATCTAGATTTACTGAGAAGTGACCTTGTCTTTTCTTTATTCTCTTATTTTGTTTACTTGCAGAATGGGCCTTTTTTTAAAAAAAAAAAAAAAAAAAAAGTTACATTCCTCTGTTCTTGAACAATACTGAGTAAATGTATATTTCAATTTGCAAACACACTATAAAATATTTTGCAGTTTTTAAAATGTTCTTTAATTACCCACATTCAAATAGAAGAGAACCTATTCCTCAATTTTATACACAGTAATATTAGCTTTTTTAGTCATTTCCTTTTGTATTTGTTTTATGTCTTCTGCAGTTATGGAAGCAAAAATATACAGTGAAGAGTTAACTTGAGGAGAAAGAAAGAAGCAGGTTGTCATCTAAAAATAAAATGCTCTGAGTTGCTAGGAAAAGATTTCAATTTTTAAGTTTAAAAATAGGCTAGCCAACAATTCACAGATAAAATTCACAGACTATCTATTTCTTGGAGGAGGAAGTAACAACACCTATTTCATGAGAACAATCTGCCAAAGAACCTATAAGTTCTTATGACTTCAGGTAGAAAAGTGAAGATCATTTGCAGAATCTGACAGTTATTACTGGACTTGTTAGCAATGTAATTTGCCTGTAGGTTATGCTGCTGGGAGACATTCCTCAGTAACTTGGCTGTAAAACAGTAGGGAACTGATGTTTGATTTAAAAAAATTGTAAATAGGAATTTTCAATCACTGACTTTGGGCAGACAATTATTATTTAGGTGTTATTACTTACTGTGCCTTGACACATGCAGTACCTCTAACTATTAGACAGGCTAATATGATGCTATTATAGAGTTTGCTCTTGGCAGATGAGTATTTCTTTTAGACGCTGTAAGCATATCTAGAAAATGCTAGAGATAATGCAAGCTACCTAGAATAAGAAGCATGTTTTATACAATTTTTTGCAAGTACCCCTACCAAAGTTCAACTTGTGCATACACAAAAGTCTTCAAATATTCCTATTTTCTTAGGTCTCTGCTTCTTTTTTTTGTAAAGGATAAGCCTTCACATGTATAAATATTAGAATTTACATCCATAAAATTCATTCATCTTAAAGTTTCAAATAGGTGCATGATTGCATCTCCAAACTTAGTCCATATATTTGGAGGCTTTAACCTGATGTACATTGTATYGCATCACTTCCAATAGTGTGAGTGTAATGTATCTTTTTGCAATGTTAGTAGTGTACCATGTTTCAATGCACAGATTTTGAGATGATAAAATATGTTCATCTTCATCTAACAATTCTTCTGGGGAAAAAAAAAAGCTGCAGCTGGGATTCTGCACATCCCAAATCCAGCAAAATTGCTCTTTCACTTATGTGGAGTATTGAAGCAGCCAGACTATTCTTGCCCACTGACCTTAACAACACTGACAACTGTTGATAACCTAACAGTGAAGGGATGACAGAGGTGAAATATGACAGGAAAGACAGAGGTGAAATATGAGCAAAAAGAGGAGATTTTGTCAGTGGATTTGTATACATGTAGACCCATTTTACATCAGCTTGTCACATAAATACATGGTGCCGATCCTGCCAGCAGCACCATTCGGATCTGCAGATGCAGACACAGCTTGCTAAACTCTGCAAAGATTTGCCCAAGGGACAGATCGAAGAAAGTAGAAACCACCTGAACAGTCCTCAAGGAGGCTGAAGACTACCTTATCATTAATTTCTTTATTAAAGGCACACTGTCAGAAGGATTCCCCACACATAGTATGGGGAGCTCATAGTGAAACTTGTCACAGCTTCTGTCTCACAGCAGTTTCTGTTCTAAATGCCTTTAGTTGGGAAAAACAAATTTTGGTGACCAGTGTGCAACACACCCACTGCAAGACTGACTCTGCCTTGGTGTTTTATTGACTGAGGGAAGAGGTGCTAGAAGAGTTTGAATTCTGTGAGGCCTAGAGATGTTATTTATGATRTATTAAGCAACCCTTTCACTTTTATAAGCTATTACTGGTGGCAGCAGCTTCAACCTAGCTAAAGTATTTTTGCTCAAGAATAAATATACTGGATCATACTGTTGAGACGAGAAGCTATGAGTATTGCATGAACCTGAAATACTGCTTTCTTTGAATAGGAGAGCAGCATAGCATGAAGTAGTGGGTTTGATACTGTGGCCTTGGCAGTTTTTTCAATTCTTATTCCACAACCTTTGTCTAATCACCTTGTTTTTCAGGCTGACATCAGCACAGAGTTTTTGAAATATATAATTGCTACATGTTATATAGATATACATACATACATACATATGTTTATATATAAAATATACAACTGCCCTTTTGAAATAATGTTAGTAACAACATGCATAGCCTCCCTCCGGAAGAGGAAAGTGCATATATAGTTAGAATAGCTGTTCATTAGAGTTGCCTGATCAAAAGGCAGCTTAAGAGAAGAACTGGTTGAATCAAATCYGGAACTGATAATTCAGAATGTCAGAGGAATTTTCCCTGTGAAAGGTGGTTTAAAATGATTAACAAGAAAATGTCATTACCCATGGACAAAGGAGAATGGCAGTATTGGCAAACTTCTGGACCTCATTATTACAAACATAGAAGCAGAAGTCAGGGTGTTCTTTTAAGAATTAGCTATTAAACCCACCATCTTTAGATTTCAGCACATGATCAAATGAATGATAGTGAGATAGCTAAAAAAATGGAGCAAATCCAAGGCATCAATGCCTTTCTGTAAAGCTTGCAAGAAATTTAAAGTGGAATCGTGCAAAAGTCTGCCTTTGGTCTGGCTCTGTTCAGTATTTTCAATGATAGCTCAGATGGGTGGAATAAAGGAAATGCCTGCAGAAGACACTAAGCTGGGAGGAACTACCAGCTCTTTGGAGAACAGAATCTGAATATGAAATGATGTATTAAATGCTCTTTAATCCACAAAATGACTTTCAATACAAACAAGTATAAAGTGCTACACATTAGGGAAAATCAAATGCACAAATACTAAATAAGAACTGGGATAAAGAGCAGAATTTCAGAAAAAAAATAGTTTGCAAGTTTGAGCGGCTTAAAATCCTTGAATATGAGTCAATAATGTGGTGCTGCTGTAAGAAAGGTTAGCCTCGGTTTCATAAAAATAGTCCTTGTGTGACAAAAACCAGGGAGCTGAATGGTTCCATTCACCTTGGCTCTGCTGAAGCATGGAAGAATGCATTCACTTTCTAGTGAATAAAAAGGTGGAGAAATCTGAGAGACTCCACAAGAAGGCAGTAAGAAATGAAAACAGAAGAAAACAGAAGGGTTTTTCTAGGCCACAAAACAGAAGACTAAGAGGACATCTGACAAGTGTTCCAATTTAAGAGTCTTATGAAATATTCTCTAAATACATTGGCCTTTCGATACGAGTTTAGGAAAAAAAAGTGTATGTTTTAAAGTTTGTGACCAAATAGCACTTGTGTATGCCGCCATATCTGCTGCTCTCTCTAAGTACTGGTCTGCTCAAGTCATGCTTAGTTGGAGGAAGGGAGTTATTTTAATTGAGCTTCCACTAATTACCTCAGAGATACAAACATAATTTCTAAAACTTAATCCAACATCCAAGAATATTCCTAGTAAAATGCATTCTGGGCTATTATGCCTATATGCTATGTCTGTACTAATTGAGAATATAAAGAGGAGTTATGGGAAGATGAATGCAAATAACTCTTCTCCCTCTCTCATAAAATAGAAAAAAAATATATGGCAGAAACAATTTTATTAGACTAACAACTGCAAAAAAATGAACTTTTCACAAAATAAATCCAGAGAAAATTAGATAATATTGAGCATAAAATAATACATGTCTGGGCATTAACTACATGAAGAGGAGCAAAACCCTCATGGAAAAATTTAATTTCATGTACTCTGAAAATTATCAATGAATTACCAGGTGTTCAATTTTTCTCAGCCCAAACAAGGCACAGTTCTACAGTTCATACATGCCTCACCTTCCCAAAACTGCAGCATAAGCCCCTCACCAATAAAATATTCTTCCTTAACAGTGACACTGGGGGAAATAGGGTCTCATCTTTCAGAAGACCCTCTCTACCCCCTTTAAGAGTTCCCACAGGTCAGAATCCATGCGAGCAGCTGCAGCTCTGCTCTGCCTTCTAATGTTTCTTGTCCTAAACACGTGGATACCTTTTCTTATTTGGCCCTATAAGAGGAAAGAAGGAAATCCTTCCGTTCTTTCACACCCACATAGTACCTGAAGCTGTTGACTGGACACTGGGAAGAGGCTGGTTGCACACCAGCACTGTTGTAGTAGGGGAGGCGGGAGCTCACTAGCACAGCAGAAGGTAGAATCCAACCTGGAAATCATCCATCTTATTGAGTTGGTGCACCTCTAGGTGCTACCTAGAGGCTACCTAATGCTGTTAGACAGCCAACACATTTCTGCCACACTAATACAAGCACATGCAGAAGTAGCAAGGAATGGGAAAGCAATAAGGAAACCAAGTAAGCCTTACAGAAATATTTTTCTCCTACCTCTGAGGCTATCCAGTTGTGGATTCCAGGAGAAGTGTCAGGTGATTCTTCATCAGTATCACTGCAGGAGGAACAGAGGGAGGAATCTGGCCCATAAGTCTGTTCATTCTGCTAAGGAGCCCAGGGCTACTTCTGGGCCATAAACTATTAGGGCTATCAAGGCCGTTGAGTTTAAAGATGTGGCCATCTCATCCACCCCTAACCTCAAAGGTCATCCCCCATCACCTTCTAGTTTCTCCATGTTCCCTGTCCAGATGCCCAATTTACTGTTCTGTTGCTTTATTTCTAAGCTTTGAAAGTCTCCATTAACTCTTATTGCTACATCTAACTTATTCTATGCTAATCCAAACAAAGCTCCAATATGATATAAATAAATACTTCGATGCTCTCCTTCCTCTATCCCCCTTCACATATTGTTCAGTTATCAACTACCAGTACAAGCATGCACAGGATTAGTGCTTTATAAGATCAGCTTAATCTTATTGATATAACAGCCTCAGTTTCATCATGTCTGGATGAGCTAGCTGTGGGCTAAACTCCAACTTAGATCTTCATATGCTTGACTACTGAGGGGCTGTCAGGGCCCTCAGTGTGCAACAGACTTGCAACCTCTCCCCCTGCTCCTAGGGGTTTGGCAGCTGGCGCTGGAGGCCAGCTCTGATACAGTGCAGTTGTGTGACCTTGGATCAGACTGCTTGGAGAAGAGCTGTGTGAGAAGGAGCAGAGAGGAGCCTCAGTGGATGGGGTCCCCCCTTCATTTGGTAGCTGCATTTAAACTCAGGCCCTCACCCTTGGTTCTTGCCTGAGCTATGCTGTCAGTGTGCAGTGCCAGGCCACGTACGTCACTGACCCTGCCAAACTGATTTGACTTCCTGGCTTGACCTCAGGCCTGCCTCATCACTACGGACATGTCTAGCAGTCACTGGACTCTGGCTGACCCTGGGTACTGTCACTGGCCCTGTTGTCACTGGCTCTTCTTGTTCAGTTATTAAGGGACCATGTATCTTGTCAGTGAGGACACTGCTCCTGTCTGCCTTGTTGTCGCTGGCGGATCCCAGCTCACCTTCCCTTGCAGAGTATCCCACTTTTGCTGTTCCCTGACAGGTGCAATTTAGCCATTTAAATTGTCAGAAATCATAAGTCATATCTGTGCATTTGTGTGAAATGGGAACACAAGTCTCAGGAGCTCTAGATCATGCAGCCATCAAGAGTTAGCTATATCAAGTGGATACTGCATTTAAATCTGTGGCTGCAGCAGGGAGGAGGTAAGATAATATCACAGAGTGCAAGTTTATCCTCTGAAACAGCCTCTGATAGCTGACTCATGGCAGATTGCACCTACCTGTCTTTAAGTGGCTCAGAGTGCTATTTTCTGTTTCTTCTGTAAGTCTTGTAACAAGTAAATCTTCTTTTTGAAGGGAACCCTTACTTTCAGATTTTGAGTTCATTCAAACCTGGATTTTGGATATAAACTTCACTACAAGTCCTTTGGGTAGATGGACTTCACAAGAATAAAATAAGCTAGGAAAAGTTGAAAATTAGATATCCATTCCCTGGACTGGATAAACAAAAGTTCTCCCAGGTCTTGCTCTCTCTCTTCTGAACCAAATGAGTGTCTTCTGTCCTTACTACCTGGGCTCTGTGCCTCACAACAAATTTCACAGAACTTTTTCACTTTGAATTCCCAGAACGTTGGCTAGAATTGTACATAAGAAGCACTGTTAGCTCAATCTGATTTACTTTTCTTAGCTATTGCTCTTTAGTAGAAGCTACACATACCTTGAGAAAAGAAACTGATTTGGAATGGCTAATATTTACATTAGGGAGAATCTAACACAAATGATAACAGTTTACAAGTATTTGATTCTTCTACGGCTCTTTATGGGATTCTGATGTAACCACTGTGATTCRTTCTGGACTACACTGAACAAACTTAGAGAGATTGATACAGATTGATACAGATTTTCATGCACTTGCCTGTCGCCTTGATATTTTAGCTCTGTACAAAACACTTCTAAAAAGTCAGTGTTTTTTTCCTCATCTCAGGGAGGAACAGGAAAAAGAACAGAGTAATCATCTTTTAAGGTGTTTTGTTTTCAGCTGACATGTCAGTGGGAATGTGGGCTTTCAGGCTATTTCTGTCAATGATCTTATGTGAGAAGGCAAGGTATTCAGAGTGCATAGTAGGGAACTGTCACAGCTAAACAGAAAGTGTTCTGCAACATTTTTGACAGTGCTAAACGTGGATCAATATGATTATTATATTTATTGCACCTGAATATATGAAATAGCATGAACAAAGGGCAAGAGAAAATCTCTGAGGTGATTAAAACAAAATGGACAAGGTTGTTCATGTTTTAGGTAAACATCTGAGTACAAAATTCTGCTGACTTTTCCACTAGATTTCAGTAGCTGAGGGTAGCTGCTACAATGRGATGCTACATCCAAACTCTGCCAGACCATGAAAGCACTCAGGCCTCCTTTTCCTGTATTCCAGCTCTGTTCTTTCCCCAGAGATGCTAGAAATACCTTTTTTCAGCATTCTCCTTGAATGATAACCAGTCACTGCATGGGAATATTTGAAACCTTTCAGCCAGGTTCATGCCTAGTGGGGAAGAGACGAGTGAAGGCTCTCACATTCCCACGCAGAACATGTGGCAACTGCACTTCTTCTGGAATGGGAAGTGCATAGGCAGGAAAGCATCCTATAATACTTGGAAAAATAACTGAGGAGACAGGAAAAGAAAAGATCAGAGTAAAGTTGGAAAGGAAAGATACCTAGGTGCTGCACCATTCTTATTTCTGTTCTTTCTTTAAGGTGCTCTTCTTTCAGGTGTTTGTTATTTTCAGCCACCTAAACTCCCCCTTTCCCTCCTTCCTCTCCCCCCCCCCCCCCCCCCCAAAGCAAAAGGAAATCAGAATTTATCAGGAGACAAGCTTTAGCAAAGTCATTCTCATGACTCAAACCAACTCATGCATATCAGTGTGGGGGGCTGAGTCACAGAAAGCAGGTCCAGCTCCACCCCAAAAGACATCAGAGAACAAAATCAGTTTTCAGAAAGCAGAACTGTGGGTTGATTAAGTTTGGTGAATACTAGGAGAGCAACCAGGGTAGATCTAATTATTGGTAAGGCCATGAAAGGAGAAATCTCAATAACAAGTAGAAAAATATAGCAAAAAGAAACAAGGTCAGAGGCTGTGGGTTCCCTGCAGTGACTGTTGATGTTGTTACTGCAGCAACTTTTTTTCCTGTTGAGAAAATTACTATTTATTCTAGAAATGTGCACATGTTGTGTAATACCACAGAATATAGTATCGACTCAATAACTTCTGCGCTGTTTCCTCACAGACTTCCCCCTCCTTCTCCCAGGTTCTGTTAACAGCATGGGAAAGTGATGATTGCTACAGTGCTAAGCATCCTCTTTTTTCCTGCAGCTCCATGGCAGCTGAAGGTACAAAGCCCTCTTACAGAGTAAAATCTAGAGTGATTACAGTTAATTAGCAGTCTACTAGTTGCTTTGGTTTTGTTTCCATGAATTGTCAGTTATCAACATGGAATATATAAATAATTTAGCAAACAATTATATTGCAAGTAATGATACCATTCTTAGTTACTGAGATTTAAATAAAAAGACCTATTTCTTTTAAAAAAGACTCATTTAATCACATCTCCTTTTGCACTTCTTTAGTTAAAAGTTTCTTCTTTTGATGTTCTAATCAATGTAAACATGTCTCAATCCCAAAATGCTCATTATCCTGCATCCAAAACCATTTTGACACTAAAATGCTTTGTGTTGGCCTTACTTTAAGTGCTTTTGCCTGAGAGCACACAAAACAGTGGCAGCCTTATTACAACACATTTCAACATTTTAAAGTTTTTAAAAGAAAATTTTCACCAAATTAAAATTTGTTAAAGTACTCATGATAATTGCAGAAAAGGGGGAAATGGGAAGAAGAAAGAAGGGCAATGAAATTGCTGTTAATTTCAATCATTAACATTTTATAATTGCCACAGATTTAAATGACTACATTTTGTCTCTAAATATAATGAGCTAACTCTTTGGAAATCCTATGTGTTCTATACAACCTTTTTGATCACAGAATTGCTAACTTTCATTTTTTAAATGTTTAAAATCAAGGTCTTTTAGAAATTAGACAAGTCATACTTTTTTTTTTCATTGAAAGCATCAGAAGAAAATGGTGTCAGCATTTCATAGATACCTACATTCTGATAATATTTCTTGACAGAGTTTAAGCCACTACTTTAATATGATTATTTTCTCACCACTTTCTTCACACATCTTTTTTTTTTTCCACCTTTAAATACAGCAGGGCGTTATTTCAAGCCTGAATATGAGGATACAGTAACAGCAAAACACAACAGTTTTAACTCTCACCATTCTTGAGGATCTCCTCAGTCCTGCTCTTCACATTACATGACAGTAACAAATCAGAAAGGGTTTTTCCCCCCTCCATGAGGTTTTTATCACAAGCACCTTGGTTTCAACATTGCCTAAAACCCCTGCTCATTTATTCTGACCCCCCCACCAAATTCTCACTCACTTCCACCAGCCAGGCTTATACATTTTCATACCTGCTCTTTCCTGGGTTGAAGCAAGTGAGCTGTATTGTAGGAATTCTGATACATACAAGTTATCCTATTACCCAAAAAGCGAGCTAACTTTCCATTAGTTAATAAGGAAAATTAAGACATTATTCTCTTGCTCCTGTTGTTACATTGGAAAGTTTGGGATGCTTGCTAGTCAATGAGAGAGTAAATTACAATATCATAATAGAATGCTATATAATACATTTTATACTAAATAATCCTATCACAAGGGTTAATATATGTTGACTAAAATGAGTTATGGAGCCAGTGAAGATAACCCAGTATCTTAACCAGTGTAATCAAGAAGTTTATCTGCTTGAAATATTCTTCATTTTCTAAATATCGTATAAAAGATGTGATAAAGAAATTGGTTCTTGGGAGCTTTCCTCATTTCATGAGCCTGAATACTATCCTTTTGCAAGACACATTACTGCTAAAAGTAAAGCAATTATTTCTCATAATGTTAACTCTGCCCCTTTATTTATTTGTTTTTCTTTCTGAAATAACTTTAGTCTGACTAGACAGGAACAAACTTAGCAAAGTATCAAGTTCCACTGCACTTACACACAGACACCTTGGGGAAAAAAGGTGATGTGATGTCTTCTTCCCCTTTGAGAGGGGCTGCTGACGGTTACCTTCCCAGCACACTCCTCTACTTCCCTGACTGTTTCTCAGCGTCCCTGAAGTTGAGGGAAACTGAGGGGCCCCCACCACTGCCCTGGCCATTCAACAAGTCATAAAGAAAAGATACAGTTTCTATGTGTCTCTGTATATATTGCTGCAGCAAAAAATTACCTGGTTTTCAGCACTTATTTGAAGGTATAACAATAGCTGAATATACGTATAGACAATATCCTTCAAAAATGATGCCTTGGAACAGTGGATAGTTTGTGGATAGTTTCAGTTTGATCATGCTCTGACTACCATAGGTTCCTGATGTCAAAAAAGACGGGCCAATTAAAATCAATGTTTCAGCATGTCAGCAGAAGAGAATAAATAATTTTGTAGTACATGTAAAACTGACATTCAAAAATTATGAATGCATATTTAAATGCATTGTGAATGGATTGTAAAATAAGATCATGAAAACTAATGCTATTTTTGAATTAGATGTTTATTAAAAGTGATCCTTATACTACTCAAGGTCTGAATTTCATTTTCCTATTAAACAGGTTTTAGGAGATCAGATCAGGTCAGATTAATAATTGCAAAACCATAATTAGCTTGGTTGTAGCAATGGATATTTTTTATTTTCAAGTAGTTCCCTGCAGTATCCTAAAACAAAATCAATATTCCTGTTTGGCTATAAGGAATGTAAATAGGAAACTTCCTCCCTGTGAATGGAAATCTAGGCTTTAACTCAGTCACTTATTTTCAAAATACCTAGTAGAGCAAGAATCATGCCTCACTTCATCTGTGTGTACCACAAACACCATTAACCATGTGTTCTTGAACAAACCTGTGCCCCACTTCATCTACTTGTAACATGGACCCAATTGCTTCCTTCAAAATAGCAATCAGAGAGTTGAGTTATTAAAAGCACTTTGGGATCTTCAAATGAGAAAGCCTCCTGCGTGCTATGTGGTATTCATTGGGTTTTGACCAGGCTTCATAAAATCTCACTAAATTCCACTTGTATCCTGATAAGCAGAAAATAGCTCAAGCACAGCTTCCTGATCAATGCCCGGCCTCTTCAGAGGTGCTCACCCTGCATTAACCAGGCACCCTGGGGCCATTCTGGAGCAAGACTGCTTATATTCTGCCCTAGGGAGTAGAGTCTCCAGGAGGTTAACATCCTCTCTCCTATAGTGCAATCATACTCATCAAGTCTCTGACATTGTCATAAGATTGTCACCTTTGCTCACCTCCCTTCCTCATGCTCCATTGCCAAGTACTCTCAAACATTTGTAGAATAAATCGGTGGCCTTTCTCCTGCACTCTAGTAGATCTGTCTGGCACTGTGCTCATAAAAAATGAATAAATATGAGTAGCTTCTGTGCAGCATAAAAGCTACAGA
The DNA here is from genome assembly GCF_003343035.1 of Apteryx rowi. Classification (NCBI taxonomy): domain Eukaryota; kingdom Metazoa; phylum Chordata; class Aves; order Apterygiformes; family Apterygidae; genus Apteryx; species Apteryx rowi. Next base: position 4,289 of record NW_020450721.1, on the reverse strand, counting down.
TTATATGCCTTGTAGCAGGGTCTTGCCCTCAAAGCAACCAAGCCAGTAGGGTACCACATCAACAGAAGCCTTGTACCACGACCTTGCTTTTTCTTGTGATGTAAGGCACCCACCAGTTGAGCTGATGCAGAGAATGTCATGTTTCCAAGAGAACTTAAGGGAAGATGAAGAAACAAGTCAGCATGGTGATCAGCATGAAAGGACAGAAACCCGTCTGCAAAAAGAACATCTTCTTCTCAATTGCCTCTCCCCGTTTCCCCTTCACTGCCATTTTCCTTTAGGAAAGGTTGAAGGATGACTGCATTAAAAAAAAAAAATCAAAAACCCCAAGCCCTTGAATGTTCGCTCTTCTTCTAATGCTTGTTCAAACCAATTCCTCATAAACACACTCTTCAAGAGTGGCATTGACTCTCCCTCAGGAGGAATGACTTGCCTCTTCCAGATCAGATTAAGCCCTTTAAGAGAAAAAGCATGTAGCAATTTAGTTTGAGCAGCTCTTTGACCCATCTGCCTTCCCCAGTGATGCCTCTGCTACCCTGCGTATACAGATCTGACTGACAGATTTTTTTTTTAAGTTATACCCCCTGGGCTACAAAGCTTCCAGCATCTGCAGTCACATGCACATTAGAGATCCTGTCTCCTGTTTGCACTTTGCTTTCTTTCTCTTGTGTAGGATTGGGACCAGCAGATTCTCATATTTATTTATAAACAAAAATATAATTTTGAAAGAATTTCTGAAAGGGAAATGCTTGTACCTGCTTCACAACTACTTTTCTCTCCTCAATGTAAATGTAGTATTATGTCAATGTAAATCTGCAGTAAATCTTTAGGGAACATTTATACATAATTCTTCAAACATTTAAATGCATTTTTAGGGGAAAATGGCTGTAGCTATTGTATATATATCATGAATTCTTACTATGGTAACTATTTCTGTAATTGGGAGCCAAAAAGCAAAATGGAGGTACCTGGAGCCATTTTTCAGAAGACAAGGGAAGAAAGCACAAAACTCAGCAGAACATAGAAGGAGGTGTATAAAAGGGTGGAGAAGGAAATTATGTAAATCTTGACAGTCTTGAATCTTTTAAATTCAAATTTGATTTAAGATGGATAAAATACTAGTTGTAGGGACCCTGCTCCCTACAGAGCCTAAATATTCCTCAGACAAAAACCGGAGTATCAGCTCCTATTGTACATTTAGATAATTCATATCTTCCAAATCAAACTTAGGACTGCTGACAGAGTTCTCCTCTGAGGCATATTGAGTCTTTTCATGGAGCAGAGCCCTTTGGCCTTTGGCTCAGCCTAGGGTTAGGGTTAAAGCTGAGTGAAAAAGGAAGTCCAGACCTAAAGTCAGAGGGGGGTTGGAGGAAGACTGCAAAAAAGGATTACCCCTGGAGGAAGTTTTACCTGGTGGAGAGGTCCAAGGCACTGCCTAGGGTTAGGGCTGAGACAACCAGAAAAACCAGAGCTTCAGCTGGAGCAGGGCTGGATAAGGGCTGCCAAAATGTTACATTCAAAATGTTATTATGGGCAAAGGGAACACAGCATATACATGGAGTCTAATTAATCTTTTAACAGTCTAATAGTCCAAATTGTCTAATTAATACAGAAAAACCTCATTAATAATTCTTGCACATAATTTTCTAGTATCTACCTCTTTTCTCTGTGTTGAGCCTGTCTACCCAATGTCCCTCTGGGTCCAAAGGTTGACAGGTTCAATCTTCCTCAAGAAGACTTGGGGGAGTGGAGGGGTGTGGTAACAGCTTTCCCCTTAGTCTTCTGCACTGCAGCCATCGCAATTCATATTCTTTATAGCAGCCTTTCATTTTCCTTGGGGAAAAATGCACAAACAATTTTTAGTATAATGGCTCAGAATGTTTCACACCACATTCATGTAACTTGCCAAAATGTGGAGACATATTTAGACATTTTGTGAAGCCCATGGGATCCTCTTATGTTTCCTGGTAAGATTATTGCTTCGATATCTACTGCAGTGGTCACTCACTACACAGACATACTATAAACACAAAACTAGCATTAGAACTTATTTCAGGGGAAACGTCACACTTGAAAAGATGGTTACTTCCAAGAGCAGCCTTATGCAAAATTATCACTCAGGAAGAAGAGAGGTAACTGAAAACTCAGTTCTATGAGCTTTCCTATATTCACACCTGTGAGATGTGGGGTGTAATGGAAATCACACGGGAAGAGGCCTCTGAGAAATATTGTATCATTTTGGCAAGCGGAGCTCTTTGTCTTATGCTAGGTGTTCTTTAGTGAAAAGCACACAGAAGGAAAAATATTTGACTGGTTCCAAGCCTTGACAGCTGAACTCACCTTAAGTACTCTTATTCTGGAAAAGTTCGTGAAAAATTTATAACAGAGAGAGTGTTCTGAAGTGTATTCTAAAAACAAAGTAACAGCTCCAGAGCAAAATTTATACAGAGTTTTWTGATTAAAATAAGGATTAAACATTTCAGTGTGTGAACAGTTCAGCATATTTCCCATACTACATGTCTTACATCACTTCTGTCTTGAGAATAATATTAATTTTCATGATGAATCACAGAATCACAGAATGGCTGAGGTTGGAAGGGACCTCTGGAGATCATCTAGTCCAACCTCCCTGCTCAAGCAGGGTCACCTAGAGCACATTGCACAGGATTGCATCCAGGCAGGTTTTGAATATCTCCAGAGAAGGAGACTCCACAACCTCTCTGGGCAACCTGTTCCAGTGCTCTGTCACCCTCACAGTGAAAAAGTTTTTCCTCATGTTCAGATGGAGTTGTCTGTGTTTCAGTTTGTGCCCGTTGCCTCGCGTCCTGTCACTGGGCACCACTGAAAAGAGTCTGGCCCCATCCTCTCGACACCCTCCCTTCAGATACTTGTACATGTTAATAAGATCTCCTCTCAGCCTTCTCTTCTCCAGGCTAAACAGGCCCAGCTCTCTCAGTCTTGAAATGAAAGACATTTTAAAAGCATTTTAATTCCTCGTGCATATCCTTTTGTGTGCAGATCCAACCTTTTCTAGATATTTCTGGAAAATAAACTTTTAGCATTTGAGAACTGAAAACTTACCTATTTTTAGATTAATCTATTTAGTCAAAGAGAGTGCACATGCCCCTGCATACATCAAGTGACATCATACTCAMCAATAGCAAACAACAAACCTTTAGCCTTTAGTAAGAGATCAAAAGCAACAACTACAGCATGTCTTTGGAAAACAGGAGACTTCAAGACCAATATTATTGTTTTACCTGCCTGCAATTACAAGGAATGACCTTGAAGACATATCTGTGAAACTGTACACTTCTTATCATAAAGACAAGTGAAGAATATTTTTCTAATACTATGGAAATGTTTCCTTACTAAGTAAGACTTTTGAATGAGAAAAGCTGACTGACCTCAGCTACAGCAGACAGGAGCTACCTAGCTTCTTTATTTTTCAAAAAGGGTAGATAAAAGAGCTGGGGAAAATAAAAGTTCATATGAATAAACATTTGCCGATCTTTCGTTCCACTATGTACTTGGAAAGTACATTAAGTCCCCCCTCACCCACCCTTTGCAGGTTTTCACCCCGAAAACCTCCAGAAGTACTGACCCCAAATGGTTGCTGAACTGCCTGGCTGGGTGAGTTACACATCAGCCCCTGCTGCAACCTTCCTGCTCTGCCCCACCAGCAGCAAGCAAAGCCTACGGAGAGTGTCCTAGCACCAGCAGGCTCCTTGGAAATACTGGCCTTGGAGCTCAACCAAAAGAAGAAGTAGACCACAAGCATGTTGGATAGAAAAGATAAAACAGTGTGACTCGTCAGAAGTCTCTCTGCGTCTCTCTGCACCAGAATTACTAATCAATTGTACTTATATGCTTTTGAGGCAGCGAACAGATGCAGCAGTTTGCACAGCAGTTTGCACAGCAGTTTGCGCAGCAGTTCGCGCAGAAGGAACCTTTGTTTCTGTTCCCTGTGGTGTAGGTTTCCTCAGGTATGGTTGTGACACGCCGCACAGCACGTTCCCCAGTAGCTGTTGGAGTTGCTGTGTCAGAAGCTGCGACCCAGACAGACCCTCTGACAGTAGATGCAGCTCTACAGGTCTCAGGCTGCAGGGAGTGCTTGGGGCCTCTCCGGGAGGCCTGGGCTGGCAGCCAGCTCTCCTGCAGGAGGTGTGCTGCTGTTGACGAGCTGTGTCGTCAGGTAAGGGAGTTACGGGAGGAGGTCAGTAGGCTGCGCAGCATCCAGGAAGCGGAGCAAGAGATAGACAGGGTGTTTTCGGAGACTGTGCAGCTTC
>NW_020450720.1:727520-739319 GCF_003343035.1 Apteryx rowi | reverse complement strand
GACAGGACGCGAGGCAATGGGCACAAACTGAAACACAGACGCTTCCGTCTGAACATGAGGAAAAACTTTTTCACTGTGAGGGTGACAGAGCACTGGAACAGGTTGCCCGGAGAGGTGGTGGAGTCTCCTTCTCTGGAGATATTCAAAACCCGCCTGGATGTGGTCCTGTGCAATGTGCTCTAGGTGACCCTGCTTGAGCAGGGGGGTGCCTTCCAACCTCAACCATTCTGTGATTCTGTGACTAAAACATAGGAATTCATGCTTTGCCTGATAGACCATGTATTTTGATTTGCTTTTGTTTTTTATAGCAATGTTTGGCTAGCAACAATTATAAGTAAATAATAAAAAAAAAATAGTGTAGCAGAACTCAAAGGGGAACACAAACTCAAGGGAAATAGGTGGACAGAAATATCTTCCACATTCAAAAAACATTGTACAAGAGGATGCTGGAATTTATCCATGTAATCTCAGTGAGCCTGCAGTCAAAATGCTCTTGGGTTTAGCTCCTTAACAGCAAACAGCAAGAATTTTGAACATGGAATACTTGGGAAATAACTCTAAACGACAGAACTGTAGTTTACCTCTGATTCACAATACTCAGTATATGATTTTGTGAGAGTACTGAGAAAGCATGTTCTAGCCTCGTGCTTATTTCTTAAGTTCAGTATTTATGTTGTATAGATAACACCAGTAGCATTCGAAACAAAAACATTGTAGATACCTACCTGCAGCTAATTAAAAAAAAAAAAAAACTGGTGGGGTTATAGCTTAAAAAAAACCAAACCTCCAAATACCTAGCCCCATTGAATTTTGTGTGGATTTCCAGAATTAGGTGCTTTATTTATGCACATGGTTTTCCTCCCTCCCTCCTCCCCAGTTAAGAATTTAAATGGTAAGTAGGATCATTCTGTCAACAAATCGGGGGTTAAGGGCAGGCAATTTGCTGACTGAGCTTTGGGCAGTTGAGTTTCATTGCCTGGCTATGTTCCAGGAAACGAGGAGAATAGAATGAATAAACAATGATTGTTCATTTTTTAGGCTCGTTTTAGGCGCAGTTATCACTTTGGAAAGCAGAAAAGTAGATGGCTTCTTCAGTGTTAATGAACCCTGTTGAAAAATAAACATTCTTTCCATAGTCACATTTTTTGAGCTAGTATCAAAATGAGGTACGAGCAATTTTTGTTTTGCCCTAAGACTCTACAAGATGAATTCATTTGTTATCTTAAATGTTCAGATCACTGAAAATATATTTTAAGTTATAATTTTGAAACCTGTTGTTTTATTCACTAGTTCCTCTGGATTTAGTATGTGCAAAAGTACTGCTTTGTTTCTTCCCTTGATGTAAAATGGGAAAGATGCAGGTTCCTTCACTTCCTTCCTTCCCGGTCTGTTTCTGGTAAGCACTTGCACAAGTAGTTAAGCCTTCCCGATGGACTAGAGAAAAGTAAATTTCTGCTCCTGTCAGAGCAGGGAAACTATAGCACCATCTTTGGTTAGTAGCTTCAAAACAAAGGCTGTTTGGTTTTTGTTTTTGTTTTTTCCTTAGCTGCGCCTGAAAAGAGCAGGTTGTAAAATAGGTTCCCAACCATTTAAATCATGTTGATGGTAAATGAACAACTTGCGTTGAATTGGGAAATTTATTGGGAACCTTTGTCAGATGTGCCTAGAAAGAAACAGTACTGAGATGGGTCACTTCATTCTTTGCTGCATCAGGTTTTGTTGATCCCTGGATGTAATACCTTCTTTAGACAGTCATTTTTGGTATAGTTCTGGGAAGTAGTATTCTTTCTTGATGAAAGCTCTGAGTGGAGGTGAAGATCCTTCCAGTTAGTACTTGATATTCTCAGACCTTGGGGATTTGAAAGGGCTTCTGAGGCCTTTGTAAACGAAGGACTGGAGCTAGACACATCAGAATGAAGGCATGGTCTGTTGTAAGGGATTGAAATACTTWACAGTTTTGTTGAAAACAAATTTTAGAAATTTAAAATATGTTTAAGTGCAGAAAAGTCAATAGCAGCTACCAGTAAAGAGTGGCTGATAAATTGATGGGCTGTACTGAATAGGCCTTCGGGGTGCTATCGTAATACAAACATTTCATTCAAAATCTTTTATATGCTGATATAACCACCTGAGGCTATGTGTTAGATATGCAGACATTTTGCACACTGAACTTGCTTTTATCCTGATTTGCCTTTCAGTTGAAAGATGTTACATTTTAGCAGATCCATCTAGTGCAGGCTGGTGGCACACTTTTTGATTAAAGTTAATTGTTCATACTTTCTAATATTGAAAATTTGCCCTTCATTTACAAGTTGAATATGTGTGGGTTAGAGGTCTGTTTTTAAAAGCAAACTACTATGATATTAACTTTAGTGTAAGTGCAGGTGATCTATTGGATGCTGGGATGGTTGTCCTAAAGTACACCATGTTTATTCTGGCCTGGCATAGAGTTAATAGTTTAGTTGACATAGAGCTCATGTGGCTTAAATCCACTAAAAGGAAAAAAGATCACATTTCTAAGCAACCTACACAGGAGAAAAATCCCATGATAAATTTAATTCTATTAGAAACATCTTTTTGCCTATATAGCTTTGGGTGGTGAAGTGTTGCAGGAATTCTTTTCTTGYTATAGGCTTTTCCAGTTAAGAGGCCTTTTGAATTGTGTAACTGTTTACATATGAAACTTCTTTAAGTTCCTGGTCTTTCCAAATTCATATGTAAACGAGTTTCAAATTTGGATAGTCAGTATGGATCTGTTTCCTATGAATTTTTTGGCCGTAGTAAGATTGTGCTCCAAGAGGTTCAGAAGTAAGGGTAAAAACCTTTTATAATTGCAGTCCGCCTGCTGGAGCGTATACAGGCCCTTGACTTCCTCACAGCAAGCTTTAGGTCATCCTCTGTGTGTCCAGACATTGCTGTGCCTGTAGAAGTGGCCAGAGAGTCTGTAGTCTTTGCTTATTTGAGGAGAAGATGTTGCTCTTCTCATAGCTCTGGATGGGGAGGAGGGTGGAATTGTCAAATTGCAATTTTTTATATTCAAATTGAATTCCTCATGAGATGAGAATTAAACCTGTATGTTAAACTAGCTTTTGTTTAAACTTTAAAAGCAAAACAAAAACACACACAAACCTCCCACCCCCAAATGACCAAAACCTCAAACTAATATTTTTCTTGTGTCTTAAAAGCAAACCAGAACTATTAACTCTGATATCTTTATTTTTCTGTGATCACAATCTCTGAAGGGATTTCAGTGTGAAGGGAAACAGCCCAGTGAGGCTTCTGCTAAACTGTTTTCCACAATAAGTTCCTCCACAAAAAGACCTTAAACCATACAAAAGCACTGGTAATGCATAATAACAGTCTTAAGAGGTAACTCTGACTGTGTGTGTAGTTTATGTTCACACCCAGGCTTTTGCTGAAAGCTTTCTTTTAAGTTCTTCTTTATACTATTTCAAGGTATTTACCTGCATAAGCTCAGAAGTTATTTATTAGGGACTTTTAAGTGTGAGTAATTTGGAAACCTAGATTGAATTTCCCTTTTTTTTTTTTTTTTATCTTAAAGCTGTTCTTTTTGGCAATGCAAATTCTGACTCCCAAAGAGAAAAGGAAACTCCTAACTTCCTGAGTTGCTTCCTTTCCAGAGTGCTGGCAGAAGGGACTTCAGAACTAGCAAAGAGCGTCTTGGGGATAAGGAAGTAACTTGTTTGTTTCCTGTGTTACAGACCTGGTTACTGGAGGCATTCCACATGGTCAGGCAGTACTTTCAGATGAACTTATTTTCTATTAAATGAAGTTTAATTTTGAGGTAAGATTCTGTTTACTTTAACTTCCTTTGTTATGCATATAATGACATTTGACAACTCTTACATTGATTTAAAACTTTTATTTACTGCCTGTAAAGATCAGTGTGATATTTTCTTTAAAGAATGCATGAAATAGTTGAAGATATGACTCTGTGTTTAAAAAAAAAAGAAGAGAGAAATCAAGTTGAAGAATAAATGTAATGCACAAATACTGAAGCTTCAAGTAAAGATTGTGATTACTAGCCAGGAGGACAAACCTGACCATTGCAGTTATTGACAATTTTAACCAGCTTCCAGGGAGACTGAGGGTTTTAAACACAAGTGAGTTCTCTAAGCCATAAGAGAAAGGGCTGTGCCTTTCATTGGTATGAGAACAAACAGCTGAGAAGATGACTGACTTGGTTTCATCTTAGCGCGTGTAAGAAAGGTGGCAAAAAGAACATGGAGAAATGATTACTAGGCACACAACAGACTTACTGGCATTGTTTCTACTCTTGTTGTGCTTTGAAAAGTGAGTATCGTATAAAGTGGTAAGGCTGGTTTTGGGCAAAGTGTTGATGAATCTTGCTGTACACTCTTAATCTGTTGGAGTTATTTTAACCTTGTACACATTACTGTTCTAAATGTGTCTCTGGCTCTACGTCTGTGTCTGGAAATGGTGCTCGTAATACTGAAAGGTCACTAATGGGATTTTGTGCTGCTATCCTCCATGTTTGAAAAATGTCTGTAGTGAACTTTCAGAACAGCCTATAATTAATGTAGCATGTCAGCTTATATCAGACAGGTCTAAGGACAAGGTTATGTGAAGTGAAATCAGTAGAGTAAATAGTTATTTAGAATATATATTTCATTGTAGGCGTAATCTTCGAGATGGCTATATGGTTAGTAATGCTAACTGCTTTGTTCATATTATTATGTAAGTGGAGCTAAGTATTTATAGAGCATTCTTGTCATCAAGCCTGCCAGTAAGAACCTCCAAACTTTTGTGCTTTTAAGAATTATCACTGCATTAAATACTATTTTCCTGTGCCTTTCTTTCCCTTGTTCCACTGACACTGTTATCAAATCATGGCCATCAAGTGTGGTATCAAATAGTATGGATGAAGATCTTAATTAGCTTTTTTTAATCATTAAAATATTATCTCTTAGTGTAGTCATACTAATTATGTCTGGCCATTCAACTGATTGAACTGGATTAGTAAATACTTAGTCATCAGACATAACAGGTGCTTTTAGGAGGGTTCCTGGTTTCTTATTTGTGAAAGGAGATTTTCCCCAGGAAACATTTTCAGTTCATTTATGTTGGCCTGATTGAATGAATCACTCAAAGTACACAAAGATTTTTCCTCTTTTCTGTCAGTGGTATGTCAGTGTTACTGGCTTTTGTATACCTAAGTGAATGGCAGGAGAATGACCTTCAGAGTGAGGTGTTGTCCTTGAGAAATTCAGTGACCTCTTCACATGAGATCTTTGTTTACTGACAGCCGTAAGACATGCTTTAATATGGAAAGTTAAGATCTTTTTGAAAAAGCTTCCTACTGAACTGATCATGGAAAGTGCAAGTCTGAACCTAAAGCTTGTTTAGGGTACATCCCTTTCTGGATATGGAAATCACTTGAGAGAGTACTTTTGAGTACTGGAAAATGAACTTAAGTGATTCTGTACAATTATGGGCTAAAACAGTATCCCAGCAGCAGCAGAAAATCACCAGAGTCGCCTAGGGGAATCACTGTCAGTAAGGAGTATGGATAAGCTGTTAGTAAGGAAAGCTTTAAGTCCCTTTCTGCATGCATGCACTGGAAGGAAAACRAAATCTAAAAATTTCCATAAATGTTCTTGCTTGGCTTTAATGTTATGTGATTGTCTTTGCAGAAATCCCTTTCAGGGGAAGACTTTTTGAGGGTTAATGACAACGTGTTTACTTGGAATTTTCTAACACAAAAATGCCCAAGGAAGCTGCTGCTTGCCTGTCTGCCACTGCTCAGTGGTCTTTCTGCATCAGATAGTTCAAGGTATTAAGACATGAGAAACTTGGGATATTAAAGTAAACTTGCACCATAGGGCTTTGAGAGGGTTGTTCACTTGTCAATAATGATTTATGAATTTTAAAAGATGCTTTATGCTGTTGATTTTGAGTGGATTGCCAAGCAGTTCTCTGAAAAGAAATTCTTGAAAACTCTCTTCATTTAGCTAGAAGCCGAAGGAATATCAATTTGAAAAACAGAGCTAGGCAATGTTTGCAGTGGGTGGTGAGTGAAGCCTATTAAAATAAAATAAAAAGGGGGGGGGGGGAAGGATAGATTGTTCTGTTCACTTTTTCTTTTCATAAGTGAAAACATCCTAAAATACTATTATGGGAAGATGCACTTCCAGGTGCTAATTCATATTAAATAACATCAGTTCTTAAAGGAAAAAATAGGAGAAAGCTATGTCATATTCATTGTAGTATATGTTTTACCAGTTATGTTATTTTAATGGTGGGGATGGTTGAATAGCTTTTTCTAAAGCAATATTAATATTACRATGCATGAAATGATTATGGACTTACTCTGAAGGTAAAGTTTATGACTTAGCATATAATCAGTTATACAAACTTAGCATATAAATCAGCTGCAGCCATTACAGTCCAAAGGGCAAATAGTTCAGAATTAGATCTCGGGCTTGAAGATCTTGAGTGGTGCTCCCTCCGTTCTGAGTTTGTGTTTGTGCCCAGTTTGGTCTGGGGAAGGGGATGACTTCGGCCAACTCATTTAGTCCCCATCCTTGGTCGCTGGATAGGTAAAGGGATTTCCTGGTACTGCATGTGTTGACTGTTCCAAGTTGTCACCCCAGGATGAAAGTTTGTTTTATCATCTTTGTGCCTGTGTGCTGGAATAAAACCCTCCAAAAAGACTTTGTGGAGTTTGTAAGGACAAGAACCTGCTTATCTGTACAATTGTAGTGCTGGGAATACATGAAGAAAAGATAAAAATGAGCAAACGGCTATTGAATGATTACTTTCTGAATTGCTATATCAGCACATGAAGAATCTGTTCAAATGAGAATCCAATAAATTGTTTTTTTGTTAAAATGATTTATTCTGAGACAGCTTCATCTTTTTCTCATGTGATCTGAAACAGTAATTACAGCTTCTTGTTGACACCAATATTTAAGGAAAAATAAATAATTGGGTGAAAAGTTTTCTGCTTTTAAGGGTCCATGAGAAATCCTATTTGGCTTGTTTCATCTTGTTCCTTTCGTTACAATAGCAAGACATATCACAGAATCATGAATGGTTCAAGTTGGAAGGCACCTCTGGAGATTGTGCAAGTCCATCCCCCCTGCCCCAGCAGGTCACCTACAGCATGTCGCACAGGATCGCGTCCAGGCAGGTTTTGAATATCTGCAGAGAAGAGACTCCACAACCTCTCTGGGCAACCTGTGCCAGTGCTCTGTCACCCTCACAGTGAAGAAGTTTTTCCTCATGTTCAGATGGAAAAAGATACCTAACTTGTCTTTGAAATTCATCATTCAACACTTGTAAGTTTTCAGCATTTCCAGATTTTTAAGATTCAGCAAAACATAACCATGTTCTTGAACATGAGAAATTCGCAAACAATTTGACATGCAAGTGTCATATCTCAAGAAAAGCCCTTCGCAAGTGCCTGGTGGAAGAAGGCCCCTGTAGTGAAGTGCTGGTTGTGACAATGCATGGGAGGGGAAGTGGAGAGCCTGGGGCAGAAGATCAGTAGCAGAATCCAAGTCTCTTTCCTTTTCCTAAAGCCACAGGTGTTACTTTTAAGTTTTATTAATAGCTTCCCTTAAACACTGAAGTTGTGCTTAAAACAACTGCTGTATTACTTGTTTTCCACAGGAAATAGGCACTTCACTGAAGAGCATAGCTGTGACACAGCACATCATAAGCAAGTAGGAAACTATGATAAAATTGCAATTCCTGCTGAGGCTGGATAGATTCCCATTTTTAACAGTTGGTTTGCTTAGTGATCTTAATTTTTAATTTCAGTGTTTTGGTGCTTTCCCCATTTTGAAGGAGATGTGTGTTTTACACCGAAGGAATAGGATGTGAATGGAACTTGGAACTCTGAAGAAATATGCAGGTTGTTTTAATGTAAAATACGGAGTGGATTGGGAAGTAGTGGTGTTGGGGGTTAAGCTGTAATAAGCACAGAAAGTATTACACAAGGAAACATTTCACTCCTGTCTTGCAGTGCTGCTGCTTAGCTGTAACAGTAAGGTAGATCTTTGAGGGAATGACTGGAGTTGCACAAGAAAATAAAATAAAGTAGCATAAAATAGCTCTTCCAGATAATGGAACATTTCTGTAAGAATAAGAGGGATGCGAAAGGCTTGAAAAAGTAGGTCAAGTAATCTCATGTTTATGCATAAGAATTCTAGTGCAGGTTTAAATTGTGTAATACTGGATGAATGCTGTTCATTCTTCAGGTACCTAATACAAGATTTAGCACAATGCTTAATATATTTTAGATAAATATCTCGTAAAAAATCAGCAGTTTGGGGTATTTCTTTTAACTGTGGTAGTTTAAAAAAAAAAAAGTGGGGTAATATCACTAATATCGCCAATTATGTCAGTTTGTTTCCATGAACATAAGATGTATTATTTTAAATTCTTTCACTGAATATGCATACCCTGAATGTATTATAATGTGTAACTTTGTGGGAAGTATCCTATGCTTGTTTTATATGAAGAACAAGCCAATTATATTCATTTTTTCTCTATATCCTTCAGTCACAAGTCCATTGATAGAATTACTTCAAAATTTTGAAGGATTCCATTATTAATCAGACTGTAAATATATAATTCAATACTTTCAATGCAATGAACCTCCTGTTGCAGCTGGAGTTGATTAATGATGCTGAGGCTGCTGTTGCAATATAAAGGTTGCATTTAAATGCATGGTGTGTGTTGCTTAAGTTTTAAATTTATGTCTAGAGTAGTCAGCCATTCAGTCAGATGATGAGGAAGGGAGGAAGGGTAGGAGGGACAATGTGACCTGGAGAGCACTCATTGCACTGGACAATGTGAGGGAATTGTCTCTTCTCCTTAGTGCCTTTTCAAATGATACGTTTCACACTGATACGCAGTGTTTAAAAGCCWCAATAATTGAGGTGTATGTGTGCACACACTTGTATCTACACATACATACACAAATATGCTGTATTTATATTAGTATGTGTTTATATGTGCGTGTATATACACACATAAAAATAAAGACCATGTGTCAAAGCAGAGTGGTACTTGCATTGAGATTTGGTATGTTTTATCATTAAACATGTTGTTTGCCATACCAATCACTTTAATACCTTCTTACTAAAATAAATCATAAATCTGAATTATTTTATAGTTGTCTGATTGTAAACATGCTACGTGTTTCTACAGTTAGTCAGCTGTCATTTATTTGTTCTTTTTCAGGTAGTAATAAGTACAAAATAGTAATAGTTAAGAGATTTTCCTTAAGTACTGGCATGACTTCTTGCCCGTATGCCTTGTGCTTTGTTGTTTGCTACAGAAATAGTGTGTTTAAAAACATCCAGTGCTTTGCACTGTGCACAGAAGAACATAACCTTGAGGAGATCATGTAAGGGTGGATGTGGACTTCTATTAAGAAATATCCTTCCTTGTGATTTTCTAATGTGAAGTTAGGGGAATGATGCTATGAAATATTATAATTTTAAATTTATGATTCCAGCTTTGTATAATATTCATAACAATATAGTAACTTAGGTTTAGTGATTGTTTTGCTTATTGTTCCTTTAAGCTAGGAATTATTTTCCAAACATATTTAAACACTTAAAAGAAGATAAACAGAGTATTTGATACACAACAACAAGAGCTCATAAATAATCTTCTATTTCTCAGAAGAAAAGTGCTGATTCCTGGGCAGGCCAGCTTGCTGGGTGGCAAGTTGAGCCTAAATTTTGTAACAAATGGGATTGCATGAGTCTAGCTGCTTGGAGCTGTGTTACCTAAAAAGGGTTGGAGAGGTTTCATGCGGTGGTGGAGTGAATGAATCTCCCTGTACTGCTGTTGCCTGTATTGGTATTTATCCAAGTTTCTTTTTATTTTCCACTTCATGTGTCTTTCATGGGTGATACTTTAGAAAGTGCCTAAACTGACTGTGGAAGTCAGCAGTAAAAAAGAAAGTTTTGGCACATGGGTAGGAGCTCAGCACATCCTAGAAAGTATATGAAAATGAAAACTGAACCAAATCAGCTTTGTGATGTTGGCTGCAGAAATTGACACTAAAATCACCAGTGAAGCTGGGAATGAGTAGTTAAATATGAAATGATAATGTATTGGAGTGACAAGTATGTCTTCAGCTATTGTTTCTTAGTACTTCTAAATAAGTTGGCATAAAGTCATTTTGTTGTGGTTTTCCCTTTAAGGATGTGGTCCAGAAAGAGAATGTTTTCAAACTGAAAACTTGGAATTGTTGGTCATGAAGCCATGAAATTTCCAACTGGGAAATCCTGTTGCCCTACTTCTTGCAGCCTTCCCTAGCATAAAACCTTTTTAGTGGAAAACCTGCAGGTAGAAACCCTACAGGGAGAATAAGTCGGTGTCTGTGCCTGATTTGCAGCTCAACTGCTTGCATGGCTGAGTGCCTCACACAGTTTTGACTAACTGTATTTAAGACTTAATCCTCTGATTTCCCACCTAAATAACCATTAAATAAGAAATCGTTCATCTCTGAGAGGGCTACTTGATAAGTATCTTTTAGGTGGCCACAAGTGGAAGCTCTAGCTGGAATTGTGTGTTTAGGTAGGAAATGATACCTGTGGTTTGAAACTTGGATCTCAGGTTGATTTTTCCCATTTGCTGCTGCATATAATCAGTAGAAATAGTGACAACAATTGCTTATCTTTTCCATCTGTGCTTGGAAAGCAATCTCCTCTTTCTTTTGTAAAGTAACCTTTTTATTGCTGCCTATGTCTGCCTCAGGTTGGGGATACTTTTGTGTACGTTAGGAAGGGCTGTGGCTAAAAACTTTTGGGAGGCTGAATATATTGCAGAATGTAGGAATGAAATGATGTGTACTGGTCGGGTGCTTCTTGGAGCTGAAGGTGTTGATCCTTTTGTGGTCCTGTCTGATCTGTGAACCTCCCTGCTAAACTGCCTTCTCTTCCATGCTGTTGTCAAGCAGTTGAGGCAAAGGAGGCCCTGGTGTGACACTGGTAGGTCAGGTTTTTTTTCTGACTTAAACACAGTTGTCTGGAGGGGTGTGTTTTGTGGCATGTACTTGGTAATTCTTTTATGTGTAGTGAATTTTAAGTGACAGCAGTAGCTAGAGTTCCACGCAGATTTTGTTGTTGCTTGAGTTTATACCTGTGCCACAAATACTAACCTATCTAATATCATATCCTTTCAGTCTTGTATGGGAAAGTGTTTGTGTGTATTCATATGCATCTGTCCATGTATACATATGTAAGCCTGAGTGTGTAGGAGTGGAATGAGTGTGTGCTCTTCATGTGTAGAACATGCCTTGTATACGCCTCCTCTGCAGGAGTAACCCGAAGACGCATATGAGAACCAATAGTGGTGGAACGTAAGATTCATCCAGTGTTTTTTGTCCATCTTGAAATAGGCTTTGCTAGGAAAAGTAAGTGCATGTAGTGAATCCAGGTTCATCATCTGAAGAGTCTGTTACTTTAAGAGGTTTTTAGTAATACTACTGCCAGAGTCTCCTTGTGAGCATGTTTCATGTAGTAGCAGGTTTGATCTTAGATTAGCACACTAAGTGGCAGCGTGCTAGGCTAGGTATAATCTAATTGATATGTATGCACACACTGTCACACCCAGCTAAAAATCCAGCTGCGTTTTATGACCTCTTCGTTCATCTCCGTTGTAGAAGTAGTAGCCACTCCAGGTTCCATCCTGGTCTCTTGCAGATTGTTTTTCTCAAGTTTAGGCCAGTTCCAGAAGCTTTCATAGGGATTACACCAACCTGTGTTTTCCTCCCTTCCTTATCCTGTAGCT